>NW_026110428.1:0-119964 GCF_024679095.1 Eriocheir sinensis
TTCTTCATCCCATTTTACCGATAAAACACTGGAACAATTCCTCTTCATCTGTATTTCTCCTCTTCCTACGACTTTAGGACCTCTTGAAGAGAGCCATTGAGATGCCTCTCCACCCAAATAGATCTTTTCTTTTTAGCCACTTGTCTGTACACTTTATAGCAGTGATCAAAGTTTTTCTCACCAATTTTTGCCCTAAAGCTTCTTCTTCCTTTTCTGTAAAAGAAGACAATCAAAGTTTGGTAACATACTCTTCTACATGGTTTAGTAAACCAAAATGACTGACTGAGCTTTGTACCCAGACAAGGTTGTAGAGGTAAGGTGATGAGCAACCTTTAGTTTGCCTTTTTTTTTAAGAGGAAAACAATGAATTTTATCTAAAATATAAAAAATAATAAGGCATGGATGGCAGAATGTTTTTAGATGATGAAAAACATGAAAATTATTGGCAGTAATATATGGTCTAGAGTAGTGCTGGAGGCTTGGCAGAGCAAACGGCAGCTGCAGGTTCTTTCAGGCCCGGGCCCCCACCACGGCCTCATGCCAGCTGGCCACCACCACCACCACCTGGCCCCTCAGCCACCTGCTGCAGCCTCCAACCCGGGAGGTTCAGGAGATGAGAGCAGTGGTGAGGCTCAGGCCTGGTTGACGCTGGAGGTGCCTCTGGCACTGGCAAACACTTCACCAAACATAGTGCACCAGAGTTAGCTTAAACTCTTGCCTCTAAACCAATTACCAAGCAAATTCTTATCTTTCTCTCCACTTTCATCTCAAGTTTCCATTCTGGCTGATTCATGTTGTTGCTGAAGCAGAAACATTGTTCTTTAAAGTCTATATATGGTGTTCCATGGCTTTGTAATACTATCATCTACTACTGTTTCTCATATTAATTTATGATCTTTTCAAGTGATAGTTTCATCTACTTGCCACCATTAACTATTCTGTATTTTCAACATCATTTGCTCAGATGATTATCTCAGCAGGAGTCAAGGTATTAATCCCCAGGTTAGGTACTGCAGAGTGATTAACTTCATTGACCTGTTGTTCCAGTGTGTGGGCCAGAATAAACCTTTCAAAACCTTCAATGCCTCAAAACTTAATTGCAAGTTTCATCATCTTGACAGTGTTTCATAACTATCTGCTATACTTCAAAGTAAACACTAAGCTCTTTTCTACATTTAACATCCAGTCTGACCATCACTAAAAAATAATTGGAGCTTCATATCTCTTCATGGTTGGGCATTGCTTGTTTTCATGAATTATTATTTTCTCCTGCCCAGTTGGTATCTTCATATTAAGAGCTTGTCCATCCTGTTCCAAGGCATGGAGCTGTGTCAGATATTACAGAAAGCGCTTCCCCTTCACGCACAACCTTTCATATCTCCAACAAACTGCCACATTATATAATGGCTCTTATCTTCTGATAGAAGAAATGGTAATTTAAAAACATTATTTTAGCAGCTTGTTTGATTTAGTAACTTATTTTCCTCAGACAATCCACTGCTGAAAGTTATCCATGAGTCCTTCTTGAGTCTGGTGAAAGAGAAGCAAGTGGCCGTCCTGTCCTTGCTTGAGTCCCAGCCGACAGCCTTGCGTGGTGCCGGGGGCTGGGAGCCACCTTTGTCCTGCCACACCAAGCAGGTTGGTAAGGTGAGGAGAAGCTGCTTTAAGAGTGCTACATTTCTTCTTACTACAAAACAATGATAGTTAATAAGAAAAGTAAAAAAATATAACATATGACTTCAATGGTGTAGAGATGGTGTAACAAACAGGTTCAGCTCAGGAAATTTTATTCTCACTCACAAATTATCATTAGGGCATCTTGAAATTTCAGATAATCAATGTTCTCTGTTCTAGCCCATGAATTTTATTTTAAGCATCTTTAGAGAGCTCAGCTTCACGGAGTGTGATGTGCTGCCTCATGGAAATGGGATAAATCAGTTATTGCCTCTATCTTTTTAGCCTTTATGAGCAAAGTTTTTGTTAAATGTCAATATGCATATTCTCTATTTTTTTGTCCTTCATGTTGTTTATTTTCTTGGAACTTTGAAATTTGTTGCCCTCAAATGCTTTCATCATGAAGGTGGCTAAGAATTTCCAGTGACTCATGCACCAGGTAGAAGGCTTGTTGCAGATGTGTAAATGTTACTCATACTTCAGTGTACTCCTCAGAGTCATGTGTGAAAAGCAAGGGAATAGAAGTTGACAGGAATGGATAGGAAAATAGCCAAAATATTTTTTGTATGTATATATATTTTCATATTTCCACAAACTTAGAGGTACATTTTCTCTTTGAGTTATACCTGGCCCAAAGGAGACATTGGTAGCATTTCTTCAGGTTAAGACCCAATGAGAGACTACTTTGCCACCCCAAGCAGTACATCTTTGGCTCCCACATAATGCACCTCCACTCAACCCCTTGGTAGCTGTTGTTTTAGTGATGCCACCCGTACCACCAGGAGAGGAAACAGTCATACTAAAGGCATACTTAGGCATTTGTAAGGATAGGACTGTAGTGTCTTGAGAATTTGAATGACTAAAAAAACAATTTAACAAACTTTTCATGAAGAACAAGATGCCATATCATAACTGATTACAACCAATAATGTTCAGCATTGGGGATACCAGCAAGTAGGAACACAGAACTTAGAGACACATATTACTACTGATACAAACAGTGGGCTGCAAGAAATATACTGAAAGTGTGAAACATTGTAAACTTCAGTTAGTACCTTTAACTCGGTAACTGTGGATCATGTTTCTTAAAGGTCCCTCTAAGAAAGAAATGAGAAAAAATCATCACTCATGTGCCATTTCATAATATATATCAAAGCATTTGTGATGTTTATGTATCATCTATTTTTTTGGGGTTTATATCATGGTGAAAATTTGGCCCGTCACTGCTACGGTAAAGCCACAAATTTGTCCCGCTGCTACCGTGTTAAGCAATTTCAGTCCTGCTATTGCAGATCTTATTTAACCCGAAGCAGTGACGGGCCAAGTTTGTGGCTCTACCATGTAGCAGTGACGGGCCAAATTTGTGCCATAATTTAAACCCCCCAAAATAGATGATACATAAACTGATCACGAATGCTTTGATATATGTTATGAAATGATTTGTGTGAGTGATAATTTTTTTTCATTTTCTCGCTTAGAGGGACCATTAAGAAACATGATCCCCGCTGTTACCGGGTTAATCTTAACTGAACCAGAAAACGGAAATAAAAGTAACAGCAGCATGAGCATCAAACAGAGGCGGTGCAGGGCCGGAGTGCTTGTGTCCATTAGGCAGCAAACGGGACCACCCTTGTGTGCATGTTACTGAGACTTGATGCCTCTGAAGCTCCTTGTCTGAATAAACACTTTTGCAATACTAGTCAGGCTTCAACTCACCTCCTTATACCTCATTTCCATATTACACCTCCTTATACCTCACTTCCATCTCTTTAGTATCCCAACATTACTATTATTATTATTGTTGTTGCAGATCCAGGAGTTGGGGAGTTCCATGAGGTTGAGACAACTCACCGTGACATTTGCAAACCTCTTGATAGGTGGGTCATGAAAACACATGCCTAGTAGTAGTAGTAGTAGTAATAATAGAGTTCTCCCTCTAGTTTTGAGTGTACTGATTTTGCAATACACCAATTTTGTGACCCTAAAAATTCTCCATTGATGAAAACCTAGAGTTTTCTGCGCCAGTTTTCATGTGGAGGTGTGGCAAGGTCTAGACGTCAGGCCACCTTGCTTCATGAAGCCTCTGCCATTTTGATTTTCAACTTTCCATATGGCCAGGTGGACACAACATCGGCAGTGGGCAAGAACTCCTATATTTCAAGAATGTGAGGAGATTTGTATGAGTGCAGGAGAAATTGAACAACAGGGGTGGAAAGATACACAGCGTGATGTTGGCCCAGGCACCGTATCTTTCTGTCCCTATTGGTCAGTTTCTCCCACGCTCTATCTTATGTTCTCACACTCACAATATTGGCGTTCTTGCCTGCCGCTGATGCTGTGTCTAGCCATCTGGAATGTTGAAAAGAACAATGGTGACCGCTACATCACCACTGCTGACGCTTCATCCTTGTTTGATTTCATGTATCAGCTGAACAGCTGCTTGTAGTTAAGATCAAGTTTTTATTCATTTAATATTTTCATAGAATGAAACAATCATTAATATATAATTCACAGTAGAATAAAATGCTTATTAAGAACATCATCTGGGTTCCTTGCGACTGTTAAGTTTTTTTGTTTCAACACTCACGCTTCTTGTCAGGTCTAGAAGAATCTTAAGGTGTACCCATGTTGTGTTTCATCTCAAGAGACAAAGATTTGGCAGGTGTTCATGAGTATGCATTGACAGTCTCAAATGGGCTCAATGTGCTGGGCACCCTTGAGGGCCCTGTAGAACTGTAATGACGCCTTCAAATGTGAAACTCCTGCTGCAAACAAGTGCATTGGAGAGTGCTTGAGATCTAGTAGTTTCTTGCAGGAGACGTTGGAGAATATCGAAGAGTTGTGGTGCCAGGCTTGCTGGGGAACCTGGACCAATATAGGGGTTTGATAGTAAGACTAAGAGCCTCTTGAGGAGAAACAAGAGGTATGTCAGAAACCTCACTAATGATACTGAGGGCCATTTCATTGCAAATGATCTCTGACCTAACTGGGCGCTGAAGAAGCTCCTCTCTGAGTCTCCCTCTCAGGTGAACACTATCCAAACAGTAGAAGATTGCCTTGTATTAGACATAGATAGGCTGAGCAATTTCAACAGTTGTACACGGCAGACCCTCTTGAGTGAGCAGTTTCCAGTAGCTGGAATATAAATTGCAGATGCTGATCCAGCCATTGACAAAAGCCCAGCCTCTCTTAATGAAGGCAGAGGCTATGGCAAGGTTGAGGGGTGGAAAGGCAGCTGGTGTTTCCAACATCAGTGTGGAGCTGCTCAAAGCTGGAGGTGAGGCCATGATCTGTGGGAGGCTGTGGTCATGAGACTCATGACTGCCATATGGCAATCTGGTACCATTCCTCCTGACTGAAAAAGGGAACCAGTTATCCCTATATGGAATGGAAAGGGGACCATCAGGACTGCAACAACTACTGTGGTATTACATTGCACAGTGTGCCAGGCAAGATGTTTGCTCATCTGTTGCTCATGGAGATTTGCAACCAGCTGCTGAAGCTGCAGACATCTGAGCAGTCCAGGGTTGCCTGTAAAGTCAACAACTGACCGTATCCTAGCCCTTTGTGTACTGGTGGATTGCCAACATGAGTTTCAATGTGACTGATTCCAGCTCATGTCACTCGAGAAGAGATTTGATTCAGTGCACTGTGAGACACATGATCACCTGTGACTCCACTGGATTCCTGTAAGGATTGTTGGTTTATTGACTGACCTGTATTGTAGGATTGAGAGTGAGGGGAGGGGTTGTCCAGCTTCTCTTCCATGGATGCAGGAAGGAGGTAGAGTACAGACATCATCATCATTTCATCGATTTCATTTTAGAGTTTCACTAGGGGATAGCCACGGCAGAAAAGATGGAAACTCTTCTGCTGTGGCCATCCTTGTGGGAGCTCTAGAGCAGGTGTCGATGAGGTCAGTCAATAAAACCAACAACTTAGAGTACAGACTAGACAATAAATGATCTTTGCAGGAATCTCATGAAGTCACAGGATATCCCTGAGTGCTTTGTGATGTGCTGAATCATGCACCTCCTTGAGATCCACATAGGCTACAAGCATCCCTTGCTAAAACTCCCTCTGGCATACCAGGAACGTGTGAAATGCTTGGATATGGAGTTGTCAACTTACCAGGTGTGAGCCTGGACTGTTCAGGTACCTCCAGCTTCAGAAGCTGACTGCAAATCTATATAAGTAATAGACAGGCAAGCACCTTGCCTGGCACACTGACCAGTGTATTACCACAGTAGTTGTTGCAGTCCTGAAGGTCCCCTATCCTATTCCAGATAGGGACAACCATCACCCTTTCAGTCAGGGAGGAATGGCACAGACTGCCTTATGACAGTCAAGACTACATGCATCCTGTGGGTCATGGCTTCACCTCCAGCTTTGAGCAGCTCTACACTGATGTTATAAAACCAGCTGCTTTTCCACCCCTCAACCCTGCCACAGCCTCTCTGACCTCATGAAGAAAGGATGGATCTTCATCAATAGGTGGATCAACATGAGCTTCTTTTAACCCAGCAGCTGAAAAATGCTTGCTCAGAGGGTTTGCCATTTACAACTGCTCAAAGCACTCAGCCCAGCAAGCTCCTTCTTCCCATCAATGTCTGACTCCAGTCAGCCTTATGCTGGGTTAACACTCACTTGAGAGGGAGGCTCAGAGCTTCTTCAGGGCTCAGTAAGCAGGTTGGAACTCACTTGCATCAAAATGATCCTCAGTGTCATAAGTGAGACTCCTGACATACCTCTCTCCTTGTCTCTTCTCAAGAGTTCTAGTCCTATGTCACAGAATCTATATTGGTCCCAATTCCTAGGAAGTCTGGCAGGGCAACTATTCTGATATTCTCCAGCACCTGCCCCGAGGCACTCCTAGATCTTGAGGTCCTGCAATGCACTCCTTTGCAGCTTCAAATATTTATCATTTGAATTTATCCCATAGCTCTACAGGTTCTCTAAAAGCAAGCACATTGAACTGATATGTAGCAGTCACTTCACACTCATGACCACATGTCAAGTCTTTCAGTCAAGATATATATATATATATATATATATATATATATATATATATATATATATATATATATATATATATATATATATATATATAAGAAATGTAAGTAAATAGTGAAGTTTACAAACTCCAAAAAAAACAATTTAAAGGGACAAGTCACACTCACAAGCCAACTAAACCACGGGCAATTATCACTTCAAATTCAACAACACGAGAGAGTTGACAATTAGTTTATTTTATAGGTCTAGCTTGGATCTTTGCCGCAAAAAAATTTTGACGCGATTCTGAAAGATACTTTATTATTATTATTATTATTTTTTTTTTTGACGCAATTCAGCATTGCAGCTCTGGTATCAAGAACCTGCAGTTCTCAATCTCCCGGATCTTGCATAATTCAGAAGGAGAGAGGTGTTGGTGTTCCAGGTACCAGAGCCATGGGGACCAAAACAACTCATGGCCATCTCTGTCAGTGCCAGTGGTGGCATTTAAGTTGCCTTTTATGAATTACGTATACCAACGTATTCATCACTCACCGTATTTTGAGTAAATATCCTTTGTTAAAGAGTGGCAGCCTTCCTTGACCTCTTTCAGCAAGTGTTAATCTTTCTGGATGAACAGAAATGCTTAAATGTATTCTTAACTTCTGTACTTGATCTTGTTCCTGAGCTTGTTCTTAGTCAAGTGGTTCTGTGGAAATAGCTGTCCAACAGAGGTATTACTTAAGTGCTGTCCAGACTGTCAGGCAGTGCCCATTGGGCATACCTCTCTTGCTTCTTGAGCAGTGTTATTAGATGGAGCAGTTCCCGCCCAGCAGGCTCCACAGTATCGAGCGGTTCTCGTGTGTTGCTGTGTATTCTGACACCATCACAAGGAAGTCGTGACCATACTTCTTAATCTTGTCAATAATTCTGTGGTCCAGCCTGCTGTGTGACACTTCAGTGTTAACTGCACACCAAAATCACAGCTTGCAACGGCAGATGGTTGCCTTCCTTGTTCACCTACATTGAAGTTTGTATAATTACAGTGGTGCCAGTAGTAATATTTACTACAGTAGTAGTACCAATACTATCAACCCTTTCACACACCACGATGCAATTTGCGGCAAAACGGAATCATCTAAATGAGCTTTTGACTGGAATCGCATCAAAAAAACTAAAAATTCGCCAAAGATAAAGTATCCTTCAGAATCGTGTCAAAGATCCAAGCTAGACCTATCAAATTAACTATTTGTCAACTCTTTCGTGCTGTTGGATTTGAAGTGATGAATCCCCCTGGCTTAGTTGCCTCTCAGCAGGCAGTCTGTGAGTGTGACTTGTCCCTTTAAATTGTTTTTTTCGGAGTTTGTAAACTTCACTATTTACTTATATATATATATATATATATATATATATATATATATATATATATATATATATATATATATATATATATATATATATATATATATATATATATATATATATATATATATATATATATATATATATATATATATATATATATATATATATATATATATATACACACACACACACACACACACACACACACATCATTCTAACTTCAGTTGAGTGTAGACTAAATTGTAAATTACCTTGAGAGTGCTTCTGTGGTGCATCTTCCTTAGGGGACTTCGGCTTGGTGTCAGGTCCTCGGGGAGCCATTGCCACTGCTGCCAAAGTCTGCACAATGATGACAAAAATGTTATACAAGAAAATCAACAAGAACAGAGTATTAACATAAGGAAAGAAATAAAAGAGTAATCAGTAATGATTGCTTGTTGGATTGAACATACACACTGTTCATGATTTCAAGTAAAAGCAGATGATTTGCATCATTGTTCCTCTAATGAATTTATTTTACTTCCAGGAACAGTGACACCTTCCAGAAGCTGCTGCTCTTTTTGAAAACACACTTTCATCTAATGTAGTCAGTACAAAGATATATTGTTGATGTTTTCAAAGTGTATAATTTTGTTAAGTGATGTAAAGATTTGTTTGTTATACCAAATATATTTTTTACAAAACATAGCATTCTTTTAATATTTTGACATCAAGAATGACTTCCCATTTAGTTGTTAGATGGAAAAACTCCCACCATATGAAGTATAAAGTATTAAAAAAAATTATTGAGATAATAACTGAAATGATACACAATGTGAAATTCAGGTATCTTAAGCAAGGAATGTGGATGAACAAACTAAGAAAGGACTGAAGCATAAATTTACTTGGCATTTACAACAAATTGAAACTTTAATTTTACTTTATAACAAATAAATGTTGATGTTGTGCCACTCTGCTAAGAAGTTTAAAAATGACCAGTTTTACTAAGTATATGATCATATATTCTCGGAAAATTCATTCATTGACCGCAAATATTGATTTAATTCAGAATACAATACTGATGGCATTAGACTTCACCTGTAGATGTACTTAAGAGAAAATGTTAATCTGGAATAAAAGAAAGAAGGAAGACTTTTAAGTGAAATATGATGTAAAATATATATATAGGCATAAAAACTTACTCCTGCTTTGAAGAGTAAAAAGGGGATATTTGTAATAAATGGCATGCACGCACGCACACATGCACACACACACACAAAAAGTTTCTACCAAGAACAGGAAATGTTAAGGAAACCAACCATGATTCAGTCCATTTTTCACACCTAGCCCCATCAATGCCCACAGACAGGTGCGTTCCCTCCGTACGCCAAACTTGACCCATCACTCACCTCTCACCCCAGCTACTAACACACCCAGGTCTGCCCTATCACCCTCCCCCAATCCTACTCTTTCACTTTCCCCAGTCCCTATTTCCTTTTCTTCCCCTTGTTCATCACCTCCGGTTTCACCTCCCTTCTCTACTTCTTCACCCCCTCCCATTTCTTATGTATCTTCACCATCTTTATCTCTCTCTTCACTTCCACTACCACCACGTCATAATTACACTTCCCTCCGATTACTAACAATAAACTTTCGTACCATAAAAAATAAAATAGCCCAATTGCACCACTTAATTACCACACACAATCCTGACATAATGGTAGGGACTGAGACTTGGTTGACTTCTGATGTTGACAGTAGTGAGCTTTTCCCTCCCCCTTTAGTATGACAGTTTTCCGTAAAGACCGCCCGACAGACCTCGGAAAAGACGGCGGTGTCATCATCGCCACCAATCACCACATCATAAATACATTTTCACTCTCACAAACAGTACTCCACGGTGGCCCTTTAACCACAGCACACACACTTGTCCTTTTTCTCACCAACAACATTCTTAACATAACAAACACTCAGGTTGTTCCAGGACTTAGTGACCACGACATACTCATCGTTGATGCTGACCTCTGACTGATTAGACAAACAGAGACCCAGACAGATATTCCTTTATTCAAGGGCTGACTTAGACATGATCAAACAAGACCTAACTGCTTTCAGCACTGACTTTTTTGTGACAGACCCACACATAAGACTTCCTTCCACCAACTGGAACAACCTGATACACACCATACACGCCTCAATGAACAGACACATACCACAAAAACACACTTTCTAGTAGGTACACACTTCCCTGGTTTTCCAGGGATCTACGCAGACAATGTCGCAAGAAACAAAGACTCTACAGACGCGCGCAGACGTACAACACAACAGATAATTGGACCGCCTACAAAAACACCAAAAGACATTTGCCAAAAATATATAAGTAGCGGAACGCAAACACATAGCAACTTATCTCGCAGACAACGTAAGAAATAACAAAAGAAACTTTTTCAAATTCTTTAAAACACGCAAACACGACACTAACACGATTAGATCACTGAAGGACAACACTAACACATTAGTAACCAGCCCACAACACAAAGCACAAATACTCAACACACAGTTCCAATCGGTGTACACACAAGAACACAACCTGACACCAAACATGACACACAGTCCCTTCCCCCCGATACCCCCCTTGACATTACAACTAACGGAATACAGAAATTACTGGACGGACTTGACACAACTAAATCCACTGGCCCCGACAACATTCCCGCCTTCATCCATAAATCCTTTGCCCCCATCCTTCAGGCCATATTCACCCAATCCCTAGCATTCACCTCATTACCCTCTGACTGGCTTTTGGCAAATATTAATCCTTTATTTAAGACAGGTGACTGGACTGACCCAGCCAATTATCGCCCCATCTAACTACCATCGATTCCATGTAAAATTTTCAAACACATAATGAATCACCTTGACACAAACAACATCCTTACTGACTCACAACACGGCTTTCGACCCAAATGCTCATGTGAATCGCAACTCATTACTACATTTCATGACATTGCAAGGCTACTCAACTGACGTGACATTAAACAAGTTGACACTATTGTTTTAGATTTTGCCAAATCCTTTGACAAAGTCCCGCACAAAAGACTGACATTTAAGTTGATATACTATGATATTTCAGGACCTATTCTTCACTGGATCACTGCATTTCTTACTCACACTCAACGTGTTCTTCTTGACGGATCTTCATCTGACACTGTCCCTGTTTCTTCAGGTGTCCCACAAGGCACCGTTCTAGGCCCCCTTCATTTCCTCCTGAACATTAACACTCTCAACGCCTAACTCTTCCACTAGACTATTTGCCGACGATAGTTTGCTGTTTAGAGCAGTAAAGACTACCGACGACTGCAGACTGCTACAAAAAGACTTGGACGCCCTCCAGCGGTGGGAGCGCACCAGGCAGATGCATTGCTGACTAGACAAATGTAATTATTATTATCTTTCTCTCTCCTTCTATGTCACTTATCTGTCTTTCTCTCTCTCTCTTATCTGTCTTTCTTTGTCTCTTATCTGTCTTTCTTTGTCTCTTATCTGTCTCTCTTTTAAGTCTTTCTCTGTCTTTCTTTAAGTCTTTCTCTGTCTCTCTAAGTCTTTCTCTGTCTCTCTTTTAAGTCTTTCTCTGTCTTTCTTTAAGTCTTTCTCTGTCTCTCTAAGTCTTTCTCTGTCTCTCTTTTAAGTCTTTCTCTGTCTTTCTTTAAGTCTTTCTCTGTCTCTCTTTATGTCTTTCTCTGTCTCTCTTAAGTCTGTCTCTGTCTCTCTTTAAGTCTTTCTCTGTCTCTCTAAGTCTTTCTCTGTCTATCTTTATGTCTTTCTCTGTCTCTCTTTATGTCTTTCTCTGTCTCTCTTTATGTCTTTCTCTGTCTCTTTATGTCTTTCTCTGTCTCTCTTAAGTCTTTCTCTGTCTCTCTTAAGTCTTTCTCTGTCTCTTTAAGTCTTTCTCTGTCTCTAAGTCTTTCTCTCTCTCTTTATGTCTTTCTGTCTCTCTTAAGTCTTTCTGTCTCTCTAAGTCTTTCTCTGTCTCTCTTTAAGTCTTTCTCTGTCTCTAAGTCTTTCTCTGTCTCTCTTTATGTCTTTCTCTGTCTCTCTTAATTCTTTCTCTGTCTCTCTTTAAGTCTTTCTCTGTCTCTCTTAAGTCTTTCTGTCTCTCTTTAAGTCTTTCTCTGTCTCTAAGTCTTTCTCTGTCTCTAAGTCTTTCTCTGTCTCTCTTTAAGTCTTTCTCTGTCTCTCTTTAAGTCTTTCTCTGTCTCTCCTTAAGTCTTTCTGTCTCTTTAAGTCTTTCTCTGTCTCAAGTCTTTCTCGGTCTCTCTTTAAGTCTTTCTCTGTCTCTCTTTAAGTCTTTCTCTGTCTCTCCTTAAGTCTTTCTATGACTCTCTTTAAGTCTTTCTCTGTCTCTCTCTAAGTCTTTCTCTGTCTCTCTTTAAGTCTTTCTCTGTCTCTCTTTAAGTCTTTCTGTCTCTCTTTAAGTCTTTCTCTGTCTCTCTATGTCTTTCTCTGTCTCTCTTAAGTCTTTCTCTGTCTCTTAAGTCTTTCTCTGTCTCTCTTTATGTCTTTCTCTGTCTCTCTTATCTGTCTTTCACTGTCTCTCTTTAAGTCTTTCTCTGTCTCTCTTTATGTCTTTCTCTGTCTCTCTTATCTGTCTTTCACTGTCTCTCTTTAAGTCTTTCTCTGTCTCTCTTTATGTCTTTCTCTGTCTCTCTTTATGTCTTTCTCTGTCTCTCTTTAAGTCTTTCTCTGTCTCTTTATGTCTTTCTCTGTCTCTCTTTATGTCTTTCTCTGTCTCTCTTTATATCTTTCTCTGTCTCTCTTTAAGTCTTTCTCTGTCTCTCTCTAAGTCTTTCTCTGTCTCTCTTTAAGTCTTTCTGTCTCTCTTTAAGTCTTTCTCTGTCTCTCTTTAAGTCTTTCTCTGTCTCTTTAAGTCTTTCTCTGTCTCTTTAAGTCTTTCTCTGTCTCTCTTTATGTCTTTTTCTGTCTCTCTTTATGTCTTTCTCTGTCTCTCTCTAAGTCTTTCTCTGTCTCTCTTTAAGTCTTTCTCTGTCTCTCTTTATGTCTTTCTCTATCTCTCTTTATGTCTTTCTGTCTCTCTTTAAGTCTTTCTCTGTCTCTCTTTAAGTCTTTCTCTGTCTCTCTTAAGTCTTTCTCTGTCTCTTTATGTCTTTCTCTGTCTCTAAGTATTTCTCTGTCTCTCTTTAAGTCTTTCTCTGTCTCTCTTTAAGTCTTTCTCTGTCTCTCTTTATGTCTTTCTCTATCTCTCTTTATGTCTTTCTCTGTCTCTTTATGTCTTTCTCTGTCTCTTTAAGTCTTTCTCTGTCTCTCTTAAGTCTTTCTCTGTCTCTAAGTCTTTCTCTGTCTCTCTTTAAGTCTTTCTCTGTCTCTTTAAGTCTTTCTCTGTCTCTCCTCAAGTCTTTCTATGACTCTCTTTAAGTCTTTCTCTGTCTCTTTAAGTCTTTCTCTGTCTCTCTTTAAGTCTTTCTCTGTCTCTCTTTATGTCTTTCTCTGTCTCTCTCTAAGTCTTTCTCTGTCTCTCTTTAAGTCTTTCTCTGTCTCTCTTTAAGTCTTTCTCTGTCTCTCTTTATGTCTTTCTCTATCTCTCTTAAGTCTTTCTGTCTCTCTCTCTTTAAGTCTTTCTGTCTCTTTAAGTCTTTCTCTGTCTCTCTTTATGTCTTTCTCTATCTCTCTTTATGTCTTTCTCTGTCTCTTTAAGTCTTTCTCTGTCTCTCTTAAGTCTTTCTCTGTCTCTTTAAGTCTTTCTCTGTCTCTCTTAAGTCTTTCTCTGTCTCTCTCTAAGTCTTTCTCTGTCTCTCTTTAAGTCTTTCTCTGTCTCTCTTTAAGTCTTTCTGTCTCTCTAATCTGTCTCTTCAAGTCTTTCTCTGTCTCTCTCTAAGTCTTTCTCTGTCTCTCTTTAAGTCTTTCTCTGTCTCTCTTTAAGTCTTTCTCTGTCTCTCTTTAAGTCTTTCTGTCTCTCTAATCTGTCTCTTCAAGTCTTTCTCTGTCTCTCTCTAAGTCTTTCTCTGTCTCTCTTTAAGTCTTTCTCTGTCTCTCTTTAAGTCTTTCTCTGTCTCTCTTTATATCTTTCTCCGTCTCTCTAAGTCTTTCTCTCTTATCCTCCCTTTCTCCTCTTCCTTTCCCTTCCCTCCAGGCATCACAAAAGTCTCTACACCAACAAGCGTCACACAACAAAGACAAGCAAATAATACATGTTCAAAACGACACCGCTGAACTCTACTGGATGACACACGGGCAGCCAACCACCGGGGACGGGACACATGTATCACACGTTTATACATTACCTGGGCGTCGTCACGTGCTGCTCCGCTCCATCACGTCACCTTCAGACCTTCCTTCATCAGGCCACACTCTCTATTGCACTTCCTCGGCCTGGAAACGCGGGAAAAAGGGAAGATTTGGTGCCCGGCTGAGTGATGGCTCCGGGTGATCAGCTGGTCTTGATCTTGATGTCACAGGTGGCTCGGGATTTCTCCCCTGACAGGCCTTTGTATCGGCAGCTCCTGCGAAAACAAAACATGAGGAAAGTCTATGTTCTCGGGGCAAGATATCATTCCCTACATCTTGCACGCCACATGCCCTCCAAGAACTCTTTCACTGCCTCAATCACTCGTCCACTCGTCTCTCCAGTCTGGTGTCTGGTCTGGTGGCCGACTTGTCTCATTGGTAAGCATCTATTAATAGTTGTATAATCACACTGTCCTGCCTGGGGGTTGGGATGGCATGTTCCTCCCTTCTCCCTTGTTGTTTACCTGCAACAATAAACTATCAATCAATCTTATTCCTCCTGACAGCAAGTTCTGGTCACCACTGCGCATTACCAGATTATCGTACTCAGAACATCGTATTTTCCTGTGTCTGATCCATAACAATTGCAGAAAAACATCGATAATTAACCATCTGAACTCTAACTGTAAATTTATATCGTTATCAGTGTAGGCTCGACAGTTTTAAGCCTCAAGCAGACAAAAAAGTATGCCTAGTACGACAATCTGGTAACGTTGCGCATGACGGCTGAAGCAAGACAGCTGCTCCCGAGTGGTCCATGTGTCCACTTGGTACTGCTTCAGCTTCAATCGTTCTTGTATCGACGCGGCCATGGCAGCTTAACTTTTAACTGTCTGGGCACCAACAGCGACCTTCTTGTTCTGCTGCTCCTGTGCGTCTGTGTCAAGTAGTAGTAGTAGTAGTAGTAGTCGGTCGGGAGTTTTGCCTTTGTAACGGCACTCCCTGATGTGTCTACTGTCTGTGTCTATTGTTTTCCTTTTTCTTTCATTCTTTTTTCTCTTATTGTCCAAAACTTGTGTACTGTTGTTTTTGTTTGTTCACTGAGCCCCAGCTGGCCTTGGTCTCGGTCTGGTCCCTTGGTCTGACAAGAAGCCGTTTTTTGCTCGGGTACACATTAAATAAAAATAATAGATAATGAAAGATAGTATTCGTAGCTAGGCATGATAACCACTATAAGAGCACAGATGTCATGAAGAACGCATTGAATCGTTTTTGTGGAGAGAGAACAGGGGGGGGGGGGTAGTGAAGGGAACAAACAACCTCTCCTCCACTAATTATCTCCAGGTAATGCCAGTAAACACCTGCCTATGTACCTGCCGTGTTAATTTGCTTTGACCTGTACTGTGCACCCACCTGAGAGAGAGAGAGAGAGAGAGAGAGAGAGAGAGAGAGAGAGAGAGAGAGAGAGAGAGAGAGAGAGAGAGAGAGAGAGAGAGAGAGAGAGAGAAATATGAGTACACAGGAAAGATGGGAGGATGAGGGAGGAGTTTCTTAGATGAAAAGAGAAAGACAAAGGGAAGAGAAGGGAGGGAGTGAGAGGTATCATGGTGAGCACACACAAGGACAAATGTGCTGGACGTCCACTGTTGCCCTTGTGTGCTGTGAACGGTACCTTAACCCTTGACATGATCTATTTTTAGGAGCATCACGTGCAGACATTGAACTCCTGGCAGAATCCACAATAGTCCTTAACCCGGTAGCAGCGGGGATCACGTTTCTTAATGGTCCCTCTAAGCGAGAAAAATGAGAAAAAATCACTCCTCACACAAACCATTTCATAATACATATCAAAGCATTTGTGATCAGATTATGTATCATCTTATTGGGGGGTTTATATCATGCCACTAATTTGGCCCGTCGCTGCTGCACGGTAAAGCCGCAAATTTCGCCCGTCGCTGCTACCGGGTTAACGTATTTTTCATCACTGCAGTCGTAAATTGACATCATCTAATCTCCATAATCTGAGGAGTGGGTATTGGTGAGAATGTAAAGAAATGACAGATGCTTGAAACTGTTACTCTTTCAGTGAATCATATTGTAGGTATGTAAGCAGATAGCCAGTCAATCTCCACTCCCAACAAGCCAACTCAGGGAATATGAGTGTAAGCGCTTCCCCATTCTGGTCTCGGAAACAAAGATTTGTGCAATATATTGAAGTTGTTATTCACACTTGTGATCTCATTTTTAAGGCATTTTTCTCACCAACTGAGCTTGTGCATTTTTTATTATAGCGTCAACATTGATGGCTGTGACCTTATAGGGACCTTGAAAGATTTATACAAAGCTAAACTTATTAGTCAAACTTGTGATCTCATTTCAAACAATTTATTTATTATTGAGATGGTGCATTTATTACGATAGGAATAAAACTGTAATAGGAATCATGATTTTTATATACCTTTTTTATCATAATGATGGAGCGTGTGACCCCTTGGCCTGACACACAAGCTGCAAGGTGCAGGGGCAGTCCCACTGACCTTCCAGTAATACCTATAGCCCAGCTTCAGACATATCACAACAAGATCATAGGATGCACTGTGTCTACCATAAGTGTGGGTGCAGAGACCCAATACCTGGGCATAGTGAATGCTGGAGGCAGTGACATCATGAGAGCTCAAGACAAGCTGAGAGGTGACAGTCACTAAGAAGAAAACTAAGTCTACTTTTAACATAATTATAAGTGTACTCAGCACCTGGGTGTACAGTTACCTGGTAGAACATCAGAGGCAAGATGAGCAAGTCTGTCTCCCTTTTCATTATGGGGCAACACAATTTAACATGTGAGGGCACCCAGCAGGCTAAGGGCACTGAGGCACTTATTGACAATATCACAGTCAGAGGGAGAGGAAGACAGGAGTGCATACAAGGCACACTGACTGTCAACAAACAGGTACACAGTTTTCCTTAGAGCTACAGTAATACAGAGGGGCTCAAGAATGGCATAGCCTGTTCCCAGTCTTTTTGCATCTGATTACTGAAAACTTACAACAGAAGGGCACATATTTGTTAAGGCACAGCACACTACAGCTATCTTGTCAATTGTAGTTAAGTTCTGACAATCTTTTTTACTTACATATAGCATAGGGAGAGGTTCACGTAATATGTTGAATTTCTGAAGGACTACACCCATGACTCTCTTGGCATGTATCTGCACATTAGCTGTATTCCTGATGCTCATGACATCTTTCTTACTTTGGTACTGGTTCTTTCCTCTCATATCAGCAGGAGCAACAAGAGTGGCATCCCTAGCAGCAACAGAATCAGCAATGTCAAACTCATCTGCCATTATATAATCCCCAGGCAGAATGTTATCTAAAAATCCACAGTTTTCTGTGATGTATTTCTCACTTCTGTTACCATTCCAAGCCTTAGAAATGAATGAGATACTTCCTTGAGGAGATACTCCAATTAAAAATTTGACTGTCTTATATGAAGACCCTGTTTTGGCCTGCAAATATTTCGGGCAATTCACAGATATTTCAATGCAGCTCAGAATCACTGTAATTTTTTCTCCATAATGTTCTCTAAAAGTCAGTGGCATTGTCTTCTGCAGTTCCTCTCTGGATGGCCATCTAACCATCCAGCCTATCCTAACATACAAAATATCCAACACCTTCAGAAAAACGTTTGAGCAAGTAGTTATAGAGACACAAAATCTGTATGCTAAGTCTTGCATAGGGAAATTATGGCGAAGTTTCATAAGTGTCAAAATCATCATCTGAAAGGATGTTAGCATATTCCGACCATCTGAGCAGATATAACTCTTAATGAAGGTGAACAGTTCCATTAAGTCACAGTAGCTGTGTAGTCCAGTGTAAAATCTTACACGCTCATCATCATCTTTGAAAGAGTTTTCATTTAATTCCATTTCATTGATCTTTCCCTTTAAGTTAACTTTTTCTACAGTTGCCTCATTGAACTCATCCTGCAACACCCTTATCATGTCAGAAGTGAGATCTGTCTGTGATGCACTTGATGAGGTGAGATGAACCGAGTCAGGGTCTTCTGTCACCCCATGGCAGGCAGGGGCACTCGCCACATCACGGTGGGCAGGGTTAGAGCCACTGGTCTCACTGTGGCAGGCAGAAGTATGGGCAGCCAACACACTGGAGGAGGCAGCAGGGGCAGAGGCAAAAGCTTCCTCCAAATCTGTAACACATGTACCTGGAATATCAAATATGATTAAGTTAGCTGTCCCTAACGACCCCACACGTACCATGGTGGTGGTGGCCTCCCCGATGGCCCTACACTGATCATGCTGGTCCTCCCTCACAGACCCCCTCTGATGGCTCTACACTTACATAACAGCCCTCCTTTAAGGACATACGTACTTACATGACATCTCTACACTTACTCTTACACTGAGATACACAAGATAGTTTCTAAACACGTCTACCTTTACATTATGATTAAAGAGCATATTTTTATTCTTTGACCATATTATGAAGGCATATGTACTATTTTGAAGTGGCAGAGCTACACCAACTGGCAAACATTTGGCCTTTTATTTTCACATCGGAACAGTGGTGCATTCTGACTTAAGATGTTGGCCTAAAGACCAAAAAAACCTCTGGTGGAGTACTGATTAAAATCAGTTATCGCGTTGCCTCCACTTCTATAAGAAAAAAGGCATTACCAAAGTTCTTGCTTACTTAGTTGCGTCAGGTCCTCTGCAGGCTGGGAGTCTGGAGGCTGTCTTTTTCTCTTCAATGCCCGCTCATATCGAAGCATGGACTCCATTACTTGGGGCTCAACTGATATAAACTTGGAATGCCCAAGGTTCAAGGAGGGAGCCCAGTCAGGACTGTTCCTGTCAAACCTTGCTGCAGGCGCACCTGTAATAAGGAACCAAAAACACTTTAGTTGACAGAAGTTGACAGACATGTTTTAGGGAAGAAAACTAATTGTGAAAGAAATAATGCTTTTTAGGCTGATAATGCTCACATACAGAATGAAAAACTAAACTGCATAGATCATTAGATAACTAATGTTACAATTTAATAGCAACATCTAAATATCTTAACTCCTTCAACACGAGGATGTGCTTACTGCGTCCTTGAGCACTCTGTACCATATCCGAGGACGCGTACACTGCGTCCTGGCTCGCTTTAGCCAGCACACGAGTTATTTCATCCTGGATATTGTACGATTGTTTTTAGGATGTAGGTTGGATATGATACGGTGTCTTATTTGACTTTCAATGTTATTATTGTGTAATAATGTAAGTGTGTCTTGTGTGAATTTGTACTCGACAGTAACAATCAATTCTAACTGAAAATAACAAAAATAGTGAGAAAAAAATGATATATGTGTATGTGTGTGGAGTTCCTCTTCCCTCGTGTTGCCAAGTGGCTGGCTATATAGTGCTGCAGCGGGCTTCGCTACAAACCCAATCACGATGTGCGGGACGCGGAGTCTAAACACTATACTACTACCAGCCCAAACGTGCAGCTGTGACGTAGGCCTCTAGGGAATAAGCGGCAGTACGGCGTTGCCACGTTTCAACCCCATCTCTCTCTCTCTCTTTCTTAATTCCTCCCTTGTACACTCCCTCCTCCTCCTCCTCCTCCTCCAAAGAAGTCCATGATGGGTTTTGATCGCTGCCTTTTTTTGGGAGATGTAAACTTGGGAGCGCGATTCTCTACATTTTCTCTTGCTTCTTTGTTAATATTTTCCACAGTTCTTTCGCTGACATGAGTTGCTACAGCTGTGTGACGAGTAACCTTTGACAGGGCTTCAAGAGTGCTTCCATTCTGCTTCTGTTCAAAATACTGGCAGACATTGAAGATAACTTGTTTGGTTTGGCTATGTAGATGCTAGGAGGGTGTTGGTGGAGCAGCCATATCGATCGTGTCTGGTCAAGGACGCCGAATGACCTGAGTGGAGTCACCTGACCTCTCCACTTGTGTGGATGGTGGGCGTGTCTGGGTGTTGGCCGGGAGTGTTACCGCCATGAGGATTTTTTAATGTTTTTTTTTCATACTTATGTCAGCTTATTTTAACGTACATTCCTTCACGATACAATCTAAATATAATTGTGAAACTCCTTACCCATCCCAAAACGTAAGGGAAACTCAATAATAGGTATAGCATTTTTTTAGCAACACTGTAAAATGTATGCCACATTTCTTTGTATGCTTACAAATATCTTATCCATAATAAGTTAACTGTTCTTCCATACATTATAATACTAAGATTAAATGTGTATGCATATTTGCTGATCACATTTGCCATGGTTTTACTTAAATTAGAACATTTCTACATCGCGGGCTGGGAGACACGCGGTGAGGCTGTACAAGGGATCCCGTACGCTTGCTCCGCCCACAACCGCATGTTTAGTGTGGTAGTAGTATAGATCCATGCTGATCCTGTAGCACCCTATAAAAAGCTGTATACCTCACTAATAAATCAGTTGCTGTCAGACCATCACAGTGTTTGGTTCTTCCTCCCCTGAACTGAGAAGTTGGACTGCCTGAAGTAGCATCCGCTATATTGGTGACCCCAGAGTGATGCAAGCTGCCCCCTCACCTCTTGTCACAAAGGACACGCTCTCCACCAACTCTCCGTCCAACACTCTCGCAGACCCCCATCCAGCCGCAGCCGCACAAGTCAAGTTACCGACCTTCTCTACGATCGACACACATATCTGGTTCTGGCAAGCAGAGGTACAATTCTGCCTCAAAAGTGAGTAAACCATGTCTTGGCACTCTCCCAGACGAACTTTTTCCGCACATCTCGGAATGGTTGGAAAACAAGGGCGACACCGCCATCAAATATGACGCCCTGAAAACCTTCCTACTTAAGTGTTTTACGTCTTCCCCAGCAGCGCGAGTGTCACGGCTCCTCCAGCTCTCGCAACAACCTCTTGGCGACCAGAAATCTTCTGACGACCTCCTCGAGATGCGAGCCCTGGCAAACCTCCCTCCAATCACCGATGGGACGTCTCGACATCTAGACCTGCTTCAGGCACTGTGGCTCCTCTGCCTCCCTGAATCCATCCACACTGCCATTCCCAAAGCGGAGGAAATCGACGAGGATGACCCGCAACAACAGGCAGACCGCCTAGTTGATGCACTCACGGCTTCAATCTGCTGCATCAACACCGTGCCTTCTGACACCCCACCATCATTCCAGGATGAAGAGGTCGATGTCGCAGCAGCACACCGCCTACCACAGAAAACCCGACAACCACTGGCGCAACAGTACCACGCCCCGCGGCCACGATCAAACCAGCAAGGGACCAAGAAGTTCACCGAGCAGCTCTGCTACAACCACGGCAAATTCAGCCCTGAGGCAAGAACCTACAAACCAGGATGCTCGTGGCCAAAAAAATCTATGTGTGAGAGAGAGAGAGAGAGAGAGAGAGAGAGAGAGAGAATGCTGCACCCCAGACTGTCACACCTGAAGATCAGCCACACCATACCTGGGTTGGCTGATCTTCAGGTGAAAGTTCAAACTTTATTAAAACATCTGATAAAACACAATGGAGTAAAATGTGAACGTCATTCATGCAGTGGACAAAAGGCAAACTAAATAAGTATGAGATTCATTAAACCGTGGGATGCTACACCGCCCTATGGGACAGATGGAGTTCTGCAGGTGCTAGCCACCCCAAATCAGCAGACATGTTATTATTAATTAAGGAGACATCTGGCAACTTAATGTACAAAGGCAAGTGAGACAGCAGGCAAAGACCTTCACAGTCATATGAATACAAGAACATGATAATAAGCCTCTTGAACATGGCAACAATTACTACTTTTGGACAGTATGAAAAACACCAAAGTAAAAACATCACAAGGGCACACACCATTTGGGGGCGCTACATCTGACAGCAAATGGGTCTGCACAGCAGGATCCCCCTCCAATGTAACTGAAATGTATGTAACCTGCATCATTACATGTATTCACCCATTCAAACATTACTGTAGATTGAAACATGCCACATCAAACCATGTTTCTGATTTCAATGTGTAAATAAAGCTAATTGAAGTTTCACAGGCATATGCATGAATTAGAAAACTAGTATTTACATAGTTTCATCACAGATGTACTACATACCAAATGCATCATCCACACCACCAATCATGGCTTCAATATCATGGCAGGAGTTGTTGCTGGTGTCCACCTCTAAGACCAAATCTAAGAAGCACAAAATAATAAACATCATATTCAAGAATATACATTGCCAAAAATATTACACAAAGAAATCATCATTTCCCTGAACATATATACACAGCAATTGTTAATATTTTGCATAAGCCTACTTGACAACCAAAAATCAAACATGAATTACTCAGAAACCATGAAATGGACAATACTTGTAAGTACATTATATGAAATCCATTTATAAGGTAGAAGTTTCCATGTGTAAATACTGGATATTAAATCATATATTTACCTATTGTAATGTCAGCTGAGTTCTCAGCCTGAGTTTCTAAAACAGAAGTTTCTGAAATGAAAAGAGTACTTGTTTGTTTAAAACCAAATGAAAATATTTGTATGAATGTGATTTTTTTAGCATACTGCAACTTATTTCCTCCTTGCAAAAATCATAAAATAAGTTTAATATCTGCTCCACACCTAATCTAACCTCATATCCTACCCCTATAACTAAAAATTATCAAAACCTTATCAAATGTATCCTCTTAGTCTGTAGGTAGCCAGAATTACCATACTTCCTCATGGTTTAACTTAATCTACCTTGATTATCATGGCACAAGAATCTGCGGGTTCAATGATGCTTCAATACAGGTTCCTTTTTTCTAAATACCACATATTTCCTCTGGTCTTCTTAACTCTGCTAACTACATTAGTCGAAGAAAGGAAGAAAGGGTAGGCAGTGGCTGAGAGGTTAGAGTGCGGGCAACACATTCACCATGCCATGGACATCGGTTCGAAAACCCACGCTACCACCTGGGATTTTTCAGTCACCGCCAAGTGGCCTAAGACTACCCACATGCTGTCCAGAAAGAAGATGGTTTGGACATGTGAAAAGGGCAGAGGAGGGGGGGGGGGTGTTAAATGAGGTGGAGATGAGAGTTGAGGGACGAAGGCCAGTGGGAAGGCCTAAGAAAAAGTGGAGCAGATGTGTGATGGAGGATACAAATATATTGGAAACAGAGGAATATATGGCACAAGACTGACAGATGTGGAGGAGAGTCATCGCCCGTCCAACCCCACCTTGAAAGGGAAAATATGGACGTTAAACGACAATGATGATTCATAGCACAAAATTACTCATTTAGTCATAATCTACCAACATAGAAAAAAATTGTGATGTATGTGTACCCCAACATTAACCTTAACCCGGTAGCAGCGACGGGTCAAATTTGTGCCATGAAAAAAAAAAAAAAAAAAACAAAAAAGCTACATAATCTGATCACAAATCCTTTGATATATATCATAAAATGGTTTGTGTGAGGGGTGTTTTTTTCTCATTTTTCTCACTTGGAGGGACCATTAAGAAACATGATCCCAGCTGCAACCAGGTTAATTAGCCCACATCTTACCTGTGAGGTTTTGGTCAGGGTAGGCATTATACTTTAGTCTTGTTGGTGACAGGTAGTTCTTTGGAGAGAAGTGGAGGCTGCAGATCCTGGAGCTCTCTCTCAGTTTACGAGACTTCCGCTTCTGAATGGAAGGAATGCGTAGAACATCCTTCCATTTCTGACACCTGTGATGATGTGAGGCAATAAGGTTGATGCATGTGAATTAGAAAAATACATTTTAATACACTATTATTAAGATTGTGGGTATATTTAGAGCACCTAAGACCAGTTTGAATATGTATTACATTTTTATTTAAATGACACAGGGCTGGCCAAAGGCTGAAAAAAAGGTAAGAACAAATCCCAAGTAGATGCCAGCCCCCAAGTTTGGAGAATTTAATAGAATCAGGATACATTCATAACCTAACTTCATGTAAACTAACCTAACTTACCTATCCTAACATTAATATAGCCTGGAAATTAATATTTATTGGCCTGCAAATATAAACACTCTGACCATAAAAATGTACCAACACTTGTCTTCCTGGGATGAGGTTTATGTAGCTCAAAGAACATTTTTTCTCCCATTTTAAAAACAATATACTTTTGCTTCACAGTTGGCAAATAGGTGTATAAAACTTGTAAAGTGCAGAAACATATGAGCATAATTGCTGTTATCAACTTTGTATCTGTGCTTTAGACAACTTAACAGAGGACTATAAGTGTTAAGTTCATGTCGGTCTTATCCTGCAACGTTTTACTTAAAAACAACAGATAATGGCAAGCACCTTGGTCAGATCTTATACGAGTTTGATTAATTTGTCAAGTGATTTGGTTCTTCTTTGGGTGCTTTGTTTGGATTGTTGTTATTGGCTGGGTATTAAGAATTAGTAGTAGTGGGTAATATTGACGAAAGTGTAGCCTACTAATTTCGAGATGCTAACTGCTCATTTCTGGACAAAATATCAATCAATCAATCAATCAATAGGGGCATAGCCAGGGGGAGCGTCATCTTGCCCACCATACGACGCCAAGCTCAGCCAAGCTAGGTGTTAAGCAAGGTGTATAGATATGAGAACAATGTTAATAATGGGATGAGTTTTGACAGAGGCAGGTAATTATTCCATATATGAGAACAGTGACTGTTCAAGGGAGAGGTGAAGGCCCCATTTAAATGCCTGGATTATGCCAGTGCTAACAATGCTGTCTGGGAGGGAGTTCCAGTGATCAGTGCACCTAACACTGAAGAATCTGCGTCTACACTCAGTGGAGGTGTGTGGTTTGGCTAATTTGAATCTGTGGCCTCTGGTAGTAGTGACTGGGGAGATAGTAAATAGATCAGACGGAGAAATGGCACACTGATCATGAAAGATTTTCCAACATTTAATGAGGTCTGCTCTCAAAAGTCTACCTTGTACAGAGTATAGGTTAAGAGCCTTGAGACGATCAGCAAAACTTAGTTCAGCCAGGCCATCTATGTGGTTGGTCCAGCGGTGCTGCACTGACTCCAGCAGCCGCAGGTCACCCAGGTATCCAGTGTTCCAAACTGTTGACCCAAACTCTAGTAAAGGTCTTGTGTGACTTGAGGATGGCTAACAAAGTCACTGGAGTGACAGAGAGTAGATATGAGTATGTTATTGGCTAATCCTGCAGCTTTATTAACTGTTGTTCTTATATGTGCATGAAACTTGAGGGTGTTGTTGACTAGAACTCCCAGGTCTCTATGGGTGTCAGCCAAGGACAGATCAGAGTTATCTAGGTGGTAGTGCTGAAGAGAGCCCACAGCTGTCCAGTCAGTAGAGCCACGCTGGCATCGTAGCACTACACGCTTGGATGGGTTAAAGTTTAGCCCCCACGAGCTAGCCACCCTGGAGACACTATTAATATCTCTTTGGAGAGAACTGAGATCTTCAGCCAAAGGGTAAGTGGCATTGTGCCGTATCTTCATATACAGCTTGAAGTCGTCCGCAAAGAATTTACACTTAGATTTAACATGTGAAGGTAGGTGGTTGACATATATAAGGAACAGGAGTGGGCCCAGTACAGAACCTTGTGGAACTCCACTACGGATCAGTCTAGATGAGCTAGAGGCACCCGATATTGACACTTGCATGATTCTGCCCATCAGAAAGTCAGAGATCCAGTCAAGCAGCCGACCATCCACACCCAGATATCTTAGTTTGTCTATAAGAATGGTGGGACAAACAACATCAAAGGCCTTGCTAAAGTCAAACAAGACAACATCAACGACAACACCCAGGTCAAGCCAAGAGGTTACATCATGGTATACCAGTAGAAGCTGATCGTCGACAGTTCTGCCACGACGGAACCCAAACTGGTCAGCAGACAAGATCTGGTTAACTTCTAGGAACTCAAATAGGTCTTTAGCTATAATCCTTTCTAAAGTCTCACAACATACTGAAGTAAGGCTAATTGGCCTATAATTGAGAGGAATATGTCTGGATCCCTTCTTAAATATGGGCACAATGTTGGATTTCTTCCACTCAACAGGCAACCTACCCTGGAGTAAGGACTGCTTGAAAATTAATTGAAGAGGGGTAGCCAGATTGGGACAAAACTTAAGGAGACAAGGATGTAGACAATCAGGGCCCATGCTTGAATTGACATCCAGTGAAGCAAGTCTCATCCTAACTTCCTCTAGAGATATAGTTACATTATCAATGGTTGCAAGTGAGCGTTGATGGGGAAAGGGAGTACTTGGATCCTGGGTAGCACACACTAGACTGAAACTAGAGGCAAATATCTCAGCCACTGCACCACAGTCCGCAGTCAATTCTCCATTGTCTAGCTTAAGTGGACCCACTGATGGTGCACCAATGTTTTTGCTCCTTATGTATTGGTGTAATAGTTTGGGTGATTCCTTTATCTTGTGAATGAGGGATCTCTCATAAGTTATTTGTTGGGCAACATAATAATTACGGAAGCTCTGGTTTATCCCATTAAATTGCTCCAGGGCAAGAACAGCCTGATGGGAGTGTCTGCCATAGGTTGATCTATTAAGCTTATAAGCCAACCAGGCATTTTTCCTGGTAGTCTTTAGGGAGTTGGGAGGGTGTTGACGGAACTGGCTGGGGCGATCTTGAGAGACTGGAACATACTTAGCAATAAGGTTTGTAAGAATAAACTTTAGTCTTGAAAGCATATCATCTACAGATATATCATAAAATTCAAAATCCCAATCAGTATCTTGTAGAGACTCATTTATCTTGTTATATTTACCTCTATGCCAGGAGTACTTAACATGATGGACAAGATTGACCTCAACACTATTTTCAAAGTAATACTGTAGAATTAAGGGATAATGGCCACAGCTGGGAAAGTTAGGCAAGACCTCCACATCACCCACCCTATCATTCTCGCTGGTCTGGGGTGTTGCCGGAGGACACAAATGTCGGGCTCTTTACCCACTGGTGAAGACCCAGAGTGATAAAGCGCTCCATAAAGAGTTTGTCTAGGGGAGGATAATTCATGGTCATGGAATCACTAGGATGCCAGGCAAGAGCAGGGAGCATTATGACTGAAGCCCTGGAAGCTGCACTCCAGCATACACAAGATGCCCCGATCACGACCCATCGAGGCAGACATGATGACCACCGGGAGTTCCTCCAAGCAACAATAACCCTAGATCAGCCGCGCAGGCCTACCTTTCATCATCTTTGGGAAAGCGATGGAATATATATTGTGGATGTAGGTCTTTCCTCGAGCGGCACACAACACAAGGCGGACTGGTAGCCATGGCCGAGGTGGGAGAAGTGTCCAGCAGGGAACCCAAGTTGAAGTGAGCGCCGCGATGACCTGCACGAGCGTCTGCCTTTACAACGGAACCCCATCACACTATTATTATGGCTTTCCCAAGGTTATGCAAGGCCATTGAAGACTAGGGAAGAGGAGGAAATTTACAGGGAAGGGAGGCCAGACCTAAACAAACCCAGACCAACTATAAGAAAGTTGAAAGAAGGCAGAGCAAAATGGGAGATAATAAAAAATGCAGAGAGACTAGCTGAGAGAAGACTCTAACCAAGAAAATAGGAAAGTTGGTATAGCCCCGGACATGACAAGAAAGGAGAGAGAAGAAAATAAGAAACTGAGAGAGGAACTACAGCGTAAAAGAGAAGGAGGCCGATGGATGATGATTGATTGATTGATAGTTTATTGTTGCAGGTAAACAACAAGGGAGAAGGGAGGAACATGCCATCCCAACCCCCAGGCAGGACAGAGTGTGATTATACAACTATTAGTACAAAAGAAAGGTAAAATCATAAATACAGATAAATTAACCAACACCAACAATACTGACAAGTTATAAACACAGTAAAACAAATAACAATAAGGAAAAGATAAAAAGAGAATTATAGATAAAACTGATAAACATACAAGGACTGACACAACCAAAACAACTGGAACTGGAAGAACTTTTTTCAAATAACACAATCATGTGTGTCACAGAAACACAACAAAAATATCTCAAGGTCAATATCACAAATAACATTCAGCATATACATTCATACAGAGATAGTGATGATAGTAAAGGTGGAGGGCTAACTATTAGGATAAAGCAAAGTGACAACATTCGTGAAACCATTAAGTATTTTAAAACATTCGATCAGTTTTCCTCGGAGGCGACGTTTCTCAAGAGAGAACATGTTAAGGGTGGAAAACCTTTCTTCGTAGGATTTGTTGCGCAAGGAAGGATCATTTTGTTGCTCGACGCTGAACACCTTCTAATTTAGCAATGTCCTATGCATGGTGGGGAGACCAAAACTGTACCGCATATTCCAAGTGGGGTCTGACTAAGCTATTGTAGAGCGGAAGTATTACATCTTTATTCTTGAATAAAAAGTTTCTTTTAATGAAGCCCAACATTCTGTTCGCTTTATTTGCTGCATCGCTGCATTGATGTGAGAATTTGAGGTTTGACGCGATTTTAATCCCCAGGTCCTTAACGCATTGAACGCTTGTGAGTTTAACGCCGAGTATTTCGTAATCGAACTTCTTATTTTTTGTTCCAACTTGAAGGACCTGGCACTTGTCTACGTTAAAGGGCATCCATTTATCCGACCGTTGAAATTTTGTGCAAATCCTCTTGGAGGCTTTGCCTGTCTTCGTCAGTGAGAACCGAGTTACCAATCTTGTGTCGTCTGCAAATTTACTAATGCGATTATTGAGTCCAACATCCACGTCGTTGATGTAAATAATGAAGAGCACTGGCCAAGAACTGAGCCCTGAGGGACGCCACTAGTGACCGGCGCCCACTCTGAGTTAAATCCGTCAATCACAACCTTTGTTGTCTGTTGCTCAACCAATTCGCGATCCATTGGTTTACTTGACCGTCAATGCCTATTTGCTTTAATTTATAAAGTAATTTGCGATGTGGGACTTTATCAAACGCTTTCTGAAATCAAGATAGACTACGTCCACTGATTTGGTTACGTCATAAATTGAGAAGAGATCGTTATAAAAGGTCAGTAGGTTTGACAGGCAGGATCTTTTGTTACGGAAGACATGTTGTGAATCTCCAATTAATGAGTGGCTTTCGAGGTAACTCAATTTTGTCTCTAATTATGCTCTCAAGTAGCTTACCTATAATTGAAGTTAGACTAATGGGTTGGTAGTTACCTGGTATTTTTTGTCTCCTTTCTAAAAATCGGTGTCACGTTAGCCTTTTTCCAATCCGAAGGACGATGCCTTGTCGCAAGGACATATTGAATACGGTAGTGAGGGAGGAGAGTATTTCGCTTGTCTCTTTAAGCAGTATAGGATATACTTTGTCGGGTCCGGGACTTTATTTGTTTTAAGTGAATGGAGAGCTTTAAGGACTTAATCGGTTGTTATTTCAAAATTAGGCAATGCATGCTCGAGATTTACAATAGTACTGGTGTTGGTGGTAGCGAGAGGAAGACTGTTAGTATTAAACACCGAGGAAAAGTAATTGTTTAAGAGGTTTGCAATGTTGGCTGTCAGTCACTAGTGCACCGTCGCTGTTTGTTAAAGGTCCAATACCACTTTTGATCGCCTTTCTGTTGTTTATGTAACTGAAGAAAGATTTTGATTATTTTACAGTTGGCTGCAATATTTTCTTCGTATCTACGCTTTGCCTGACCCACTAGTCTTTTTACTCGTCGCCTGGCATCATTATAAAGTCTAATGTTTTCGGGCGTGCTTTGTTCTTTCTTTAACCTGTAAAACAATTTTCTTTCATTGACTGATTGTTTAATTTCGCTATTAAACCACGGTGGGCTTTAATTAGTGTTAATTCGCTTCTCGCACAAGGGGACGAATGTGTTCTGCTGAGTGAGTAAGTGATTTTAAGGCTTAGCCAGGCTTCATCTACGTTGCCGTCATCTGATAGTTGTATTTCTGTTAGTTTTTGTCGGATTTCTACGAAGTTAGCTCTTTTGAAATTGGGCACCTTTACTTTATTTTCAGTCACTGATGATTGAGCTCTAATGTCGACGCGCACTAATTTATGATCGCAAGAACCGAGGTGTTCTCCTACCGTGACACTACTGACTAGGTTATCTTGGGTCGTTATAACAAGGTCGAGTATATTATTTTGTCGAGTTGGCTCAGAAACCATTTGGCTTAGATAATTTTCTTCTAGAAATTCGATCATTCTATGGGACTCGCCTTCTGTACCTGACAGTGTCGCCCAGTCGATATGGGGGAGGTTAAAGTCTCCTAATATCAGTGAGTCGTTGTTATGACTGCCTTAAGACGCAGTACATTTCAAGGTCGTCATCGAGTGATTGCCCGGGAGGTCTGTAGGTGACAGATATATTTAAACTGACTTTTGCAATGTTTACTCGCACGCACAAATGTTCAACGTTACTGTTTCCCGGTGTTTTGTCAGTGGGTTGCAAATAGCTTTTGACATAAAGGGCGACGCCACCGCCTCTACGGTTTACACGATCTTTGTTGAAGAGTCTGTAGCCATCTATGTTGTATTCGGAACTTAAATCAATATTTGTGGTGTCGATAAATGTTTCGGTTATAGCAATTATGTCAAAATTTTCTGTTAGAGCAAGACATCTCAGTTCATCAAATTTGTTTCTTAGGCTACGCGCATTGAAACTAAGGATTTTTAAGTTATCCAGAGGCTTGGTTATAGAGGTGGTGGTACTTGTGGATCACGGTTACGGGCTTGTTGCGATGCACGGCGTCTATTTACACGGGCGGGTGGAGGACGTGGCTGTTTTTGCTCGGATGACACGTACTGGGTCGTTGAGGAGCCTTCCGAATCTGGCTGCCCCGATGGGAGAAAGGTGTAATCCGTCCCTGTGGAAGAGCTCACTTTGTCCATAGAAACTGTCCCATGCGTTCAAGAACTCCACGTCAAGAGAGAGAGAGAGAGAGAGAGAGAGAGAGAGAGAGAGAGAGAGAGAGAGAGAGAGAGAGAGAGAGAGAGAGAGAGAGAGAATGTATTAAAAAGAAAAAATGCAGTCTCTCTGGAAGAACTAGAAAATACCATGAAAGAAGCATGCAATAAATTCTTGGGCAGACAAATACAAAGAAGAATAAAACAAAATGCAAAAGATATAGAACCAGTCTGGATAACACAAGAAATAAAAAGGGAAATAAGTAAAAGAAGGACCTAACCAAGGAAGTAAGAAAAACACAAAATATTGAAGAAAAAGAAAGAAACAACAACTTTTACCAAACACAAAAAACTAAAGTTAAGCACATGGTGCGGGATGCAATTTCAGTAAATGAAAAGAAAATTACAAATGAGATCAGGAATGGACAAAACAAAACTACCATGATATGGGATGACATAAAGAAACTAAAAGGAGAAACTATTGTAAAAAAGGATATGTTGTTATATGATCATGACGGAAGAAAACTGGATATATCTGAACAACCAAAACAATTAGAAGACTTTTGGAAAACTGTATACAGAGCCAGAGAAAACAAGATTGAAGAGGCATGGAATAACGAAAGACAACGACAGTATGAAAACGAGCTGGTAGTGTTACAAAATAAAATAAATGATTACATCAAAGTTAAAGATGGAGACGAGTGGACAGAGTGGAAAGTGGATATCAAGTTAAGGGAACATTTAGACATGGTCGTACAGTGCAAAGAAACAGACATACCGCCTATGAAGGAGACAGATGTCTATATATCAAAAGAAGAAGTTAAACGACAGTTACGTATAAAAAAAAGCTCCAGGACCAGACGGGCTAAAAACAGATCTTTACAAAATTCTAGAAAACAGTGACCTGTATGTGACACAACTTACAAACTGTTTCAATAATATAATAGAAGAAGGAGAGATACGTGATAATTGGAAAACATCTAACACTATATTAATCCAGAAAAAGCCCAAACCCACTGCCGCTGACCTAAGGCCCATAGCCTTAACAAACACTTCATACAAAATTTTTATGGGAATCCTCAAACAAAAGCTGGAAAAACACATGAAAGACACGGACAATATCAGTGAACTGCAATCAGGTCTCACAGAAGACAGAAGAATCACAGACAATTTATACATACTAAAATATTGCATTAATCAGAGTTACAAAATGAAAAAAGAACTGATTGTGACCTCACTTGATTTAAAAAAAAGCTTTTGATTCAGTAAACAGAAAGATACTTATTACAGCGTTGATGAATTACAAAGTCCACCCCAAAATTATCAATCTTGTAGCAAACATATATACAGATGACCTCACTAACATATTTCTAAACGGAACTAAACAGACAACAATAAATATAACAAATGGTATAAGGCAAGGATGCAATGCCTCAACGTTCCTGTTCACAATCTTAACCTATGAAATAATTACAGAACTAGAAATGATGGATATAGGTTTTAAAAATGAACACTTTAAAATACCTATTCTATATTATGCAGATGACAGCCCACTACTATCACACTCAATAGAAGAAGCAGCTGAAAGTATACAAAATATACAGCAAATAGCAGAAAGACATGGATTAATAATAAATAAAGAAAAAAGCAACATACTTATATATAACAAAAAAGAACAAAAAAATAGTATTGAAAATATTCTAGTAACTCAAAGTATAACATACCTAGGAGTCAAAATAACCAATCACAAAAACTGCTTCAATGACTTCAAAAAATAAAGACTAGCAAAAGTTAGTGAGGTTTCCGAGGAAGAGTGAGGAGTGTCCGTGCTGTGGAGCAGAAGTAGAAACATTAGAACATTTTCTGCTGGACTGTGAAGAATATAAAGAAATAAGACAAAACCAAAACTTTATACAGACCTCAGAAAATCAAAGCAGAGACAACTTAATAGCAGACATACTAGTGTTTCAACCATTAACTCGGGAAGAAATTGAAAATAGAAAAAAATTATATTACAACGATATGGAACAAAAGAAAAAAGAAAACTGAACAAAACTAAAAGACAACAACACCAATCAACAAAAATCAAGAATCAAGAATAAAAAAAAAGTGGGAGTCGTTACAAAGGCAATCCCACGCCCGCTACTGATGCTCACGTCTTATATTGAAAGATAATTCTGGAGATTTGAAATGTTTGGATCAACTTCAGTAATATTCTTTATCTGCATAGGGGTAGATCACAACATATCAACACGTACAAAACCTATATGATCTTGCACAAAAATGGTCTAATTTAAACCGGACTTGCGTAGGAGAAGCATCTTGGGTACAACTAGCCCCTGCAAGCACTGGCTGTCCGTTTCCAGCCAAGCAGTCTTCAAGGGCCTTCACTCTGTCACTTACTTCTAATATTTCTTTGTGTGTCGTCTCCCGTACCACCTCCATCTCTTGTTGAAGATTTGTGTGTTCTTTCTCCACTTCTATCAGGCGTTGTCCCAAGTTCGTGGTCACATCAGTCATTTCTCTTCGCACTGAATCACTTCCATCTTGTACTGCTTTTAGCTGTAGCTGTAATCCTGTGAAGCGATCTTCTAGCTGTTCTTTGAGTTCTTGGAGTGTTCCTTCTTGTTGTTGCTGTGCTCTTTCTTGTTGTTCTTTGAGTTCTTGGAGTGTTCCTTCTTGTTGTTGCTGTGCTCTCTCTTGTTGTTCTTTGAGTTCTTGGAGTGTTCCTTCTTGTTGTTGCTGTGCTCTTTCTTGTTTCTCCCCTTGTAGTCTCAAGGCTTCCAAAAGTTCAGTCAACATGTCGTCCCTCTGGGCAGCTTGGGAACGAGTCTCCATGGCGAAAAAACAAATGGCTACACTCCTGACACCAATGTTATGCCGGACGTGTTACTTGGGTTCCGTGTCGCCGTCAGGAGACTCCGTGGGAGGGAGATATGTAAACACCTTGCACAGCTTCTGTAGTTTAATATTCTTCCTTAGTAGTATACTTCACTCGACTCTTCACTGGCCACTAGCTTACTATGACTGGGACTGTCTCCTCTCGCCCTCTTCTCCTATATATATATATATATATATATATATATATATATATATATATATATATATATATATATATATATATATATACATATATATATATATATATATATATATATATATATATATAACAGTACAGTCTAGAACGTTACAGTATATTTTAGATTATACAAGAACATGTAGCAAAAATATGTGCGAGTTGGCAACACTTCCCGCCTGGCGCCTGGTCATGAGGCGTGGCGGGCCTGGCTCTCCGCCCCTGCTCACTCCTCCTGAGCCTTCCAGAGGCCCATAGACCCTGGGAAGCTTCCAGCTCAACAATATATTTATGGGAAGTGAATTTCTGGGGACAGAAAGAATGGAACAGTAAGGGAGGGGAGGGTGGGAGGAGGAGGAGGAGGAGGGTGGGAGGAGGAGGAGGAGGAGGAGGAGGAGGAAGAGGGAGAGGAGGAGGAGGAGGAGGAGGAGGAGGGAGAGGAGGAGGAGGAGGAGGAGGAGGAGGAGGAGGGGGGAGAGGAGGGTGGGAGGAGGAGGAGGAGGAGGAGGAGGAAAGGAGGAGGAGGAGGAGGAAAGGAGGAGGAAGAGGAAAGGAGGAGGAGGGGGAAGAGAGAGAGAGAGAGAGAGAGAGAGAGAGAGAGAGAGAGAGAGAGAGAGAGAGAGAGAGAGAGAGAGAGAGAGAGAGAGAGAGAGAGAGAGAGAGAGAGAGAGAGAGAGAGAGAGAGAGAGAGAGAGAGAGAGAGAGCGGGGAATTAATTCCTCGTGTGTTGGACGGGTGGGGGGCAATCAGTCTGCTTGCGGGAATGAAACGGAGACGAAGAGACGAATTGAAAAAAAAGTAAAAGAAAAAGAAAAAAAAAGGAATGTGAAATGGATTAAAACCGAAAACTAAAAAAAAAAAAAAAAAAAAATTGATTCAAAGGAGCAATATTTAGTCTAAACTTACCCTTCCGTTAAAATAACAATAAAAAAGGTTGACAATATTTTAGCAGTGACTACGATAAAACACCTGGAGGAAAGGACACACACACACACACACACACACACACACACACACACACACACACACACACACAGTCTTCTATCATGTCTTCTTGTATATATTGACCTTCTTGACTTCACTGTTATGGCCACTTATTTTCTTCTTCACATAAGCTTCGGTACATTTTCCCACGCAATAAATTATCTATTCGCCTTTTTTTCCCTTCCCTTATAATTTCAATCTTCTATCATGTCTTCTTGTATATAATGACTATGGCCACTCTTCTTCTTCTTCACCATGAGTTCCAGTACTATTTTCCCACGCAATAAATTAACTATTCGCCTTTTCTTTCCTTCCATTATAATTTCAATCTTCTATTATGTCTTCTTGTATATATATTGACCTTCTCGACTTCACTTTCATGGCCACTCTTCTTCTTCTTCACCATGAGTTCCAGTACTATTTTCCCACGCAATAAATTAACTATTCGTCTTTTTTTTTTTTCCTTTGCATTATAATTTCAATCTTCTATTATGTCTTCTTGTATATATTGACCTTCTCGACTTCACTTTCATGGCCACTTTTCATCTTCTTCGCCATGAGTTCCAGTACTATTTTTCCACGCAATAAATTAACTATGTCTTTTTTTTTCCTTTGCATTATTATTTCAGTCTTCTATCATGTCTTTTTGTATATATTAACCTTCTCGACTTCACTTTCATGGACACTTTTCATCTTCTTCGCCATGAGTTCCAGTACTATTTTTCCACGCAATAAATTAACTATGTCTTTTTTTTTCCTTTGCATTATTATTTCAGTCTTCTATCATGTCTTCTTGTATATATTGACCTTCTCGACTTCACTTTCATGGGCACTCTTCTTCTTCACCATGAGTTCCAGTACTATTTTCCCACACAATAAATTAACTATTCGCCTTTTTTTTCCTTCCATTATAATTTCAGTCTTCTATTATGTCTTCTTGTAATATTGACCTTCTCGACTTCACTGTAATGGCCACTTTTCTTCTTCTTCACCTTGAGTTCCAGTACTATTTTTCCACGCAATAAATTAACTATTCGCCTTTTCTTTCCTTCCATTATAATTTCAATCTTCTATCATGTCTTCTTGTATATATTGACCTTCTCGACTTCACTTTCATGGCCACTCTTCTTCTTCTTCACCATGAGTTCCAGTACTATTTTTCTACTCAATAAATTAACTATTCATCTTTCTTTTCCCATTCTACTATCATGTCTTCTTGTATATATTGACCTCGACTTTACTGTTATGGCCATTTTTTTCTCCTTCACATAAGCTTCGGTACATTTTTCCACGCAATAAATTAACCATTCGCCTTTTTATTTTATTTCTATTAACACGGGACGAACGCAGAGGCTAAAAAATTGACGCTCCCACAAACACAAATTTCGATTACATCAGACCACCGCGGGAGGGGAAACAAATTAACAAATGGCGCGCTGGTTTGTTTCAATTCGCTGACTTTTACATCAAATTTCAATTAACTGAATGCGGGCAGTAATTACACTTTTTTTTTTACGTGCCGGCGTGTGAGAGAGAGAGAGAGAGAGAGAGAGAGAGAGAGAGAGAGAGAGAGAGAGAGAGAGAGAGAGAGAGAGAGAGAGAGAGAGAGAGAGAGAGAGAGAGAGATCAATTAATTATCTCTTTCATCTTTCAAACTGCAAAACAATATCACTCTCCAGTCTCAAACCTTCGAATAACAACACTGTGAGCATGGACGCAGGCGCGGCATTAACTAATATCTAGAGCACACCAACATAACGACCAGTGAAATAGCAACTCTGGGAAACACGGCTCAGAATAACGATAAAAGGATAAGAATAAAATCATAAAATCAAACACGCCTATAGTCTTCCAATATGTCATATGAGTTCATATTCTGCGGGTTCTGTTTCTTCCTCTTCAGCCACACAGCCCCAACACCTATCTCTTCCTCTCATATGTAAGCTATAGGTAACATATGAGAGGAAAAAAATAGGTGTTGTGACTGTGTGGCAGAGCAGAGGGGAGAAATGGACCCCCGGGAGCCAACGCCAAAACGGACGCGACAATTTGGTTTCACTATTGGGCTGTTTAAGGGCACGTGGCACGCCTCCCGAACATCGATCCTGCGTGAGGGTTGCTTCTGTACGAGACAACGTTGCCAGATTGTCGTACTCAGCCTCTTATATTTACCGACTTCCGACCCAAAAACTGTCTCGTGGACCCCAATAAGGAGATTCACTTATAATTATCGTTAAAATTGTTAATTCCTAATGTCTCTTGGCAATAGTTAGGCGTCAGAAACCGGTAAATACTATGCTCTGAGTACGATAATCTGGCAACGGTGGTACGAAACAACCCTAGTGGAGGAGGCCAAGGGGACGCCCACGTAAGTCATGGATGGGGCAAGTCGATCGATCCTGAGGGACTTGGGATGGACAGGGCAGCTACGTGGAGGCTTGCTCGGGGAGACCGTCGGGAGCAAAGTCTGTATACACCAAGTCAAGTCATACGCAGCTTTGTGGGAGACACGGCCGAGGCGTGGCTTATGCGTGACGTTGCTTGGAGCCAAACTAGAGAATGTAGAAACAGGGATTTAGAGAAAACGAAGAAAGGCGTACTAATTTAAATCAATCACTTCAACATGACCCCTCTCACACCCCACACCGCCGTTTGTAGGCAATGGAGTTATAGTCACGCAATAGCACAATAAAAAGGCATACTTTTCCGTCAGTGGCTTGCATGAGTGCGCGATGAAAGAAGGCTAGAATGCACATCCAAAGTGCACATATGGCCGCAACTTAAGTCACCCGTTAACTGGCTTCAAGTGACGTCATCCCGCTGCTCCGCCCCAAACCACCCCCTGCGCGTGCTGGTCGCAGACTCGCAGTTTTGAAGGCAGAGTGACTTGACTTGGTATATATAGACTTTGGTCGGGAGTTGAGGCGGCGAGTGAGTGAAGCGACGTGTCCCCGGGTGTATGCTCCCCATTAGTTAGTTAGCTTTTATGTATGTATCTTTTAGCAGCAGAGAAAGCAGCTCAAGGGCAAAAATAAAAATAAAAAACAAATAGCGAAAACAAAAGCAAGAAAAGCCCGCTAAGTACTCGTCCGCCTTTCCCTTCAAGAGCATTCGAACCAGCGTTGCCAGATTATCGTATTCATTACTTCGTATTTATTACTTTTCAGCCTCAAACTCTCCTACCTACACAAATAACGATATAAAATTGAAGTTAGCGTTAAAACCTCTATTTATTGATGTTTTTTTTTTTTTTGCTATAGTTATTGGTCAGAAACTACGAAAATGATATGCGATAAGTACGATAATTTGGCAACGCTGATTCGAATCCCTTACGCGGAACGATAACGAAAAGGCTCCAATGTTGAACTCGGTACGCTGTTTGGCTTGGATTCATGACGCCAATTAAGGAACTGTTTGTAGACTGATCCGCCACTTTCCTTCTTTCTCTTCAAAACAGACAAGCAAACACACATACACACACCGTTCCGATAGACGAGATTTTTTCGCTGACAAGGAGCGGTTACTGCCCCCTTTGATCGAGGGAGGGGTGTGTGGTGTGTGAAGGTCCTGGCAGTACCCAGATATCAACTATAATGAGTTTGCTTTAATGGGAGGGTGCTTGCTGGCGGTCAACAGTCCCACTTTGGCCAAGGTCCCTCCCCCTCCCCGTTTGAAGTAAATAATAGGTTTTATATATATACATTGAAACCATTCCCTAAACCCCCATCTCTCTCTCTCTCTCTCTCTCTCTATTTATATCTTATCTCCCTCCCTCTCTTATTTAAATGCTAAACTTCGGATAACGTGTCGCTAAATATGCATCAGATAATCTTAAATCCATCACGGCCTTCGTCCATCCGCCGACACCACACGTCACAAAAATCACGACAATATCACCTGTGGAAAGTGTTTGGGGGTCGCGGGAAGTGTGACGCGGCGTAGGGCAACATTCTGAAACACCGCCGCCCGAGCACACACATTTGACAAGGCTTTCGTAGGAGTTTGGGGCATATCCAGGGGTAGTATTATGACCCTTTTGATGGTCTGACTCTTTCTCTGCACCATGAGCGTGAAAAAAATACTCATTACAACCCGACTGCTCTTGTTTTCGGCCTTTGGAAATTATTGATGAGACTGGACTCTCTTACCTGGCTCGTGGCGAAGGTGAGGGCGGCGGCACCTGAGGAAGATAATGAGCACTTTAATAAGACAGGTGAAGTGAGGGAAGTGCATTAATTAAGAAGATAAAAGACAAAGAAAAGGAGGAGGAGCAAGGAGGAGGTGGAGGAGGAAAAATGGAAGGTAAGGAAAGAAAGAAGATGGAAGACAAAGGAAAGGGAAAGGACGAAGGAAAGAAAGAAGATGGGAGACAAACAAGAGGAGAAGGAGGAGAAGGAGGAGGAATAAGGGGGTGAAGGAGGAAAGATGTGAAGTAAGGAAGGAAAAGAAGGAAGACAAAAGTTAGAAGGAAGGAAATAAAATATGGAAGACAAGGAAAAGAAGAAAAACGAGGGGTAAGGTGGTGGAGGAAAAAAACAAGAAAAAGAAGAAAAAAAATGAAAGACAAAAGAAGAGGAGGAGGACAAGAAAGACGAATGAAGAGAAAGAAGAAAAATATGGAGGAGGAAGAAAAAACAAATGAAGAGAAAAAGAATCACGAGGAGGAAGAACAGGAGGGAGACAGGATGAAGAAAGAGAAGGAGGAGGAGGAGGAGGAGGAGGAGGAGGGGGAGGAGGAGGAGGGGGAGGGGAAGAAAGGCGAGGAGGAGGAAGAAGAGAAAATAGAATGTCATTAGGAAGCGGTATTGAAGACCTTTCCATGCCAAACTACTCTCAACGTATTTTAATTTGCTCTCAGAATTCGGACAGGAGGAAAAGGAGAATGGAAGACATGAGAAATTAAAATAGTAGTAGTAGTAGTAGTAGTAGTAGTAGAAGTAGTAGTAGTAGTAGTAGTAGTAGTAGTAGTAGTAGTAGTAGTAGTAGTAGTAGTAGTAGTAGTAGTAGTATTTACTACCTTTAAATTAATTTAATTAAATAATTGGATAATCCAATAAGCTCATATAGCGTTAAGATTGTTTCGTTTTTAAGATAACAAATATTTTGTATAAATACCACGACACTTGACAACGTTGTGTTCCAACGTTGTCATTCTACACATCCAGAGCCCAGGTCACTTCTCTCAAGGTCATGGAAGGGTCAGCAGGTGGGCCCATGGGTGGCCCGCTCCCGCCTCTGCCTCTCCCCTCCCTCCCTCTCCCTGCCTCTCCACGTCGCGAGAAAGAACTCATTTACAATGTAAACAAGTACTTTTTAGACGAAAAAAACAACAGAGGATTTATTATGCCACTCACAAGAGTAACTGCAAGAACAGCAAGAGCCACTAATGTTAGTGAAAGAACTACTGAAAGAGTCTGCGCCAAACTGGATCATGAGTGCATGACGAACAGGTCACCAAGACAGCCTGTATTCTCGTCCCCGAAGAAGAGAGAGAGAGAGAGAGAGAGAGAGAGAGAGAGAGAGAGAGAGAGAGAGAGAGAGAGAGAGAGAGAGAGAGAGAGAGAGAGAGAGAGAGAGAGAGAGAGAGAGAGAGAGAGAGAGAGAGAGAGACAGAGAGAGAGAGAGAGAGAGAGAGAGAGAGAGAGAGAGAGAGAGAGAGAGAGAGAGAGAGAGAGAGAGAGAGAGAGAGAGAGAGAGAGAGAGAGAGAGAGAGAGAGAGAGAGAGAGAGAGAGAGAGAGAGAGAGAGAGAGAGAGAGAGAGAGAGAGAGAGAGAGAGAATTTACATAGAAAATCAGACCACACAGACCCCATGGTCCAGACTTGGTGGTCTGTCCTTAAACCTAAGTGATTTTACATTAATCAGAAGGCTCCAAAACGTTGCATTTCTACTCTAGATGATATATAAGAGAGAGAGAGAGAGAGATTTACATAGATTTACATAGAAAATCAGACCACACAGACCCCATGGTCCAGACTTGGTGGTCTGTCCTTAAACCTAAGTGATTTTACATTAATCAGAAGACTCCAAAACGTTGCATTTCTACTCTAGTTGATATTAAGTTGAAGGAAGTGACGGTCGAGCTTATTTTTGAAGGAGTCAATCGTGTTTCACTGGACCACTGATGATGGGAGCTTATTCCATTCTCGCACTACAACGTTGGTGAAGAAAAATTTGGTGCAGTCTGAATTTACTTGTCTACATCTGAGTTTTACGCCATTGTTCCTCGTGCGCAAAGTGTCATCGATCATAAACAATGTTGATCTGTCTACATTCGTGAAACCATTAAGTATTTTAAAACATTCGATCAGTTTTCCTCGGAGGCGACGTTTCTCAAGAGAGAACATGTTAAGGGTAGAAAGCCTTTCTTCGTAGGATTTGTTGCGCAAGGAAGGGATAATTTTCGCTGCCCGACGCTGAACACCTTCTAATTTAGCAATATCCTTTGCATGGTGGGGAGACCAAAACTGTACCGCATATTCCAAGTGGGTCTGACTAAACTGTTGTAGAGCGGGAGTATTACATCTTTATTCTTAAATAAAAGTTTCTTTTAATGAAGCCCAACATTCTGTTCGCTTTATTTGCTGCATCGATGCATTGCTGTGAGAATTTGAGGTTTGACGCGATTTTGACCCCAAGTCCTTGACGCATTGAACGCTTTTGAGTTTTACGCCGCGCATTTCGTAATCAAACTTTTTATTCCTCGTTCCAACTTGAAGGACCTGGCACATGTCTACGTTAAAGGGCATCTCCCATCTATCCGACCAAGCTGAAATTTTGTGCAAATCCTCTTGGAGGCTTTGCCTGTCTTCGTCAGTGAGAACCGAGTTACCAATCTTTGTGTCGTCTGCAAATTTACTAATGCGGTTATTGAGTCCAACATCCACGTCGTTGATGTAAATAATGAAGAGCACTGGGCCAAGAACCGAGCCCTGAGGGACGCCACTAGTGACAGGCGCCCACTCTGAGTTAAATCCGTCAATCACTACTCTTTGTTGTCTGTTGCTCAACCAATTCGCGATCCATTGGTTTACCTGACCGTCAATACCTATTTGTTTTAATTTGTAAAGTAATTTATGATGCGGGACTTTATCAAACGCTTTCTGGAAATCAAGATAGACTACGTCCAGTGATTTGGTTACGTCATAAACAGTGAAGAGGTCGTTATAAAAGGTTAATAGATTTGATAGGCAGGATCTTTTGTTTCGGAAGAGAGAGGAGGAGGAGGAGGAGGAGGAGGAGGACATGAAGGGAGGCTAATGGTGGTCCACTTAACACCTTGACTCTAATCCCACAATTGGAGACAAGAGATGTGGCAGCGTGGTACGGGAGGAGAGACCCCCGCAGAAACCCCCCAATCCGCCAGTTCCTCGTGGTAGTAGTAGTAGTAGAATGGAAGGCAGAGAAAAAGATGGAAAAAAGAAAAAGTATAATTTATAGTAGTAGTAGTCATTTATGTAGTTTATGTAGTAGTAGTAGGAGGAGGAGAGGATAAGGAAAACAGATTGCTAAATACACTAGAAAATTGATCTTCCAAGTATAAAACGCATTAGTGAGAGAGAGAGAGAGAGAGAGAGAGAGAGAGAGAGAGAGAGAGAGAGAGAGAGAGAGAGAATAAATGAATTAGAAACGAAAACAAAACAAAGCAGCATCCCTCACAGCTCCTCACCCCGTTTTCTTTCTTTCAATCCCCAACTCTTCCATTTCTCTCCTATCCCTGCAAAATTTCCCCTCTGTGAGCACCAACGGGCGGGCAAGGACAACGTAAAGGGGCGGAAATCAAAGCCAATGGAAAAGAGGGAAAAGAGGAAAATAAGACGCAGGAAAAAATATATCTCCCCTCTCCTCTTCATACAATTTTCCCTTCCTCTCTCTCTCTCTCTCTCTCTCTCTCTCTCTCTTTTTAATCAGCGTTCGAAATGTATAAAAAGGTCAGGAGAGAGAAGAGAAGAGGAAAAGTAGGAGGTTATTCATGTTTTTCAATGTAGGGGATGTTTGATCTTCTGTCTATCTTTTATATATCTTAATCTTCTTCTAAAATACATAACAGGAATCGTTAAATTTTAGAGAGGCGTTGCAGGGCACTTTTTAAGACCTGCCAAAGTTGTAAAGAAGTGACGAAAGGGGAAGGAAGGAGGATAAAGAGAAAGGAAGGAAAGGAAGCAAAGAGGAAAGCTGAAAGAAAGAAGGAAGGAAGGACAGCTGAAGGAAGAGAAAGGAAGAGGAAGGAAGGGATGTGAAAGAAGAGAAGGAAGAGAAGGAAGAGGAGGCGGAGGGAAGAGTAGAGGGAAGATAAGGAAGAGGAAGGAAAAGAAGGAAGAGGAAGGACGAGGAAGGAAGGGATGCTGAAGGAAGAGAAGGAAGAGGAGAAGGAAGAGGAAGAGGAAGAGGAGGGAAGAGTAGAGGGAAGAGAAGGAAAATAAGGAAGAGGAAGGAAAAGAAGGAAGAGAAAGAAGAGGGTATGGAAGAGAAGAAGGATAAGGAAAAGGAAAGGTTGGTGAAGGAAGAGAAGGAACAGAAGAAGGAAAAGGAAGGAAGAGGAAGGAAGGAGAAGGAAGAGAAGAAGAAGGAAGAGGAAGGGAGAGGTAGAAAAGGTTGCTAAAGGAAGAGAAGGAAGAGGAAAAAGAAGAGAGAGAAGGAAGAGGAAGGAAGAAGAGAAAAAAGAGGAAGAAAGGGAGTCTCATTTTGCTGAAGGAAGAGAAGGAAGAGGATGGAAGAGGAAATAGAAGGAAGATGAAGGAAGAAGAAAAGAAAGACGTCTCATTTTGCTAACTTCCAACACACAAACATAACCCAACATCGTGAATGCAAAGAAAAAACACCAAAAATATTCCTACCGAGCAGCCTCTCTCCCTCTCTCCCCTCCCCTGTCCCCCACACACCATAATTAAGAAAAACGGAGGAAAGCTACAGCCATTACCGGGGGAACATTATCATTACCAGGGAACGCAAAACACGCCTGCTAATGAACGCAAGCCTTACAGGAGGTCAGGGCGAAGAGGAGAGGGGCCGACGTGGCTTTGCTGGCGGACGATGAGTTACCTGACCGAGCAATGGTCCTGTGCACGAGACAGCGACCACCTGACCTTAATTACAGGTATGGTAGAGATATTCTGAAGCTACGGGGGTGGAGGAGAAGAGGAGGAGGAGGAGATGATGATGATGACGAGAAAGAGGAACATGGATGCAAGGACGAGCAGGCAGCAGGAAGCCCACGGTTCATTGAAAGGCTGCCTGCTTTCAGTGATTTAATCAATCCTTCAGCCACAGGAGTGACCCGTGGAAAAGAATATAGAGCTTCTGAACGTACTCGTGGATATGTTTAGTTCATCCCTGACGTAGTAAAGCGAGGATCAATGCGATTCCTTAAGGAGGTGATTGTCTCCGAGCTAACCACTTCTGCAGGAAGGCTGTTCCAATGGCGGACGACTCTGTTCGAGAAATAACTCCTGCCGATATCCGTACTGCATCGCTTCCCTTGGAATGTTTTACCGTTGTTTCTTGTGCTCAGGTTAGTTTGTAGCGTGAGGAGTTTGGAGTGATCGACATTGCTGAACTTGTTCAGGTATACTTGAAGACTTGTATCACGTCTCCCAGCAATTGTCTCTTTACCAACGTGAAGAGGCTTAGTCCCTTCAGTCGTTCTTGGTAAGGATGCGTCCTCAATGATGGTATCACTTTCGTAGCGCGTCGCGCTAAATAACGTCACCGTGGATGCTGCTGCTGCTGATGAGGAGGAGGAAGAAGACGAGTATGATGATGATGATGGTTATGATGATAAAAGAGGAGGAGGAGGAGGAGGAGGAGGAGGAAGGAGAGAGAGAGAGAGAGAGAGAGAGAGAGAGAGAGAGAGAGAGAGAGAGAGAGAGAGAGAGAGAGAGAGATGGCTCTGGTTGTAGGATAGTGTTGTTTTTCTGCCCCTCCCCTCCTGCAGCAGCCCACACACCCGTCCTGGCCGTTGCAGTACACGAGTCAGCGTTTCCTCCCAGAAGGGAACGAATCTAATAGGAACGTAACTTATATTATTACTCGTACATTCCATTAAAACCCTTCTCACTGACACACTCACTCACACTCACTGACTCACTTCCTCACTCTCACTCGCTCGGTCGCGACAGAGCTTATGTGAGTGTTTATTAGGCAAGAAATTTCACTCTATTGCGTAAATCAGACACCGCAGAAATATTGCCAGAGCGTGCATGAATATAAATACAAACATGAACACATATGTACTTTGATTAGCCCTGCCGTGTTTCGTTGGCCAAACATAAACAAACACAAAAAAACAGGCTACTTTTCATGACCACTCCCTCCTCCTGAGACCCAAAGCCGGTCCCTCCACCAGTTTGTACCCAAGATATGGATATACAAGGTCGGCGCGCGGCGTGGGGACGAATGTTGTTGTTCAAAGATTGTTTCCTCCCTATAGAGGGGGGAGCACGGGCCTTTGCCAACTGCGCCCCTTTGCACGTTGCCGACAGACAGAGCCGACCAAGCCGGTCTGTCGACGAGGACTGGCGTGTTTCTTGGAATGAATATGAGCGGCATACCTAATTAATGTATATGCGAGCCCAGTCTGCGCAGTGAACGTCACGCGCGGACCGGCAAGAGGTTGGATAGAGCAGGGTTCCGCGCGCTCCGAGGTCCGGTGCGGGTTTCAGCTTTTCACACAACCTTTCCTTGCAGTTTTCGCTTCTTGCATCCAATAGATATATTTCATTTGTACTCTTTAAGAAAACTTGTTCTTCTTTGATTGTACTCTACATGCATGTGCGTACAGTGCACGGATATTCGGGAAAGTACAGGTTTTTCGCGCTGTTATTTTTATTCTTATTTTTATTTTTTACAGCCATTATTGTTTTTGTTTCTTATTATTGATGTTTTTGTTTTTGTTTTCTTCTTTTTCTTGTTCTTCATCTTCTGCTTCTTCGTCTTCTTTTCCTTCTTCGTTTTCGTCTTCCTTTTTTATTTGCTAGTTTCTCACCCACACAAAATATTACAAATACCATTATTAAATATACTTACAATAATTATACAGCTTATACATATACCCTGCTATTTAAGCACACATTTATGCTATGATATATACTTACACTTACATTAACACTACTTAAAAATATACATTACTATTGGAACATTCCCGAAATTGACCCCTCTTTCGGCCACCTCTTTGGATTCTTTTTGGGAGCAGCGAGTAGCGGACTTTTTTTTTATTATTGTTTCCTTTTTTGTGTGCCCTTGAGCTGTCTCCTTTGTTATAAAAAAAATTACTTAACACCTCTTATAGATATACTTGTGTACTTAGATCTTGTATGTACCCGTGTTAGGCCATTATTGTGGGGTGCCTAATATCAACGGTTTTCTGAGCGATCGAGTTTTCTACGGCGAGCGAGGTATTTAACTTCCAAGATAATATTTTTACTTTTTTTTTTTACAACAAAGGAGACAGCTCAAGCGCACATAATAAAGGAAACAATAATAAAAGCCCGCTACTCGCTGCTCCAAAAAAGAATTAAAAGAGGCGGCCGAAAGAGAGGTCAATTTCGGGAAGAGAGGCGTCCTGATACACTGGTAGGAAGTTAACGTTTACTTGCCATCGTATACGCCTGTCAGTGGTTTTCCAAGTCATCGAGTTCTTCTATATGGGCAGCGAGGAATGCTTTTTTTTTTTTTTAATAGGAAAGAAAGCGGTTCAAGGGCAAAAAGAAATGGGAACAAAAAAGCCCGCTATTCAAACTCCAATTTTTTTTTTCTCTCTCTCTCTCTCTCCAACTCTTGCTCTTCTTCATATGTCTCCTCCTTCTTCTCCTCCTCCTCCTCCTCCTCCTCCTCATAATTATCATCATCTTTTTCTTCTTCTTTTTCTTCTTCTCTCTCTCTCTCTCTCTCTCTCTCTCTCTCTCTCTCCTCCTCCTCTTGCTCTTCTTCATATATCTCCTTCTCCTCCTCCTCCTCCATCATCATGCTCTTCGTCTTTTTCTTCAGTCAAACTCAAAATAAAAAATCAACTTCAACTTCCCAGCGAATGACTTTAACTTGCAACATGTCCAAAACTGAAAGACCGCTAATTGCAACGTACGGTCACACTCATCGATATCATCACTCAAACATACCGATATTCTCCCACCTGCAACTATGAAAACCGAATATATATAAGAGCGTCAAGAGGTCAAAGAGAAACTCGATCAGCGAAAGGTTGCAGCTGAAGAAAAGCATGAAAAAAAGTTCCTCTCGTCATAACAAGAAGAGTTTTATGGGGCCCGGGCAGCTGATTCGCTTTTTGTCTCACTTTTTATGAAGTAACTGAGCTTCAAAAGACAATGCAGTAACGTTATGCTGAGAGATTATTGTGATTTGGAGGAGGAGGAGGAGGAGGAGGAGGAGAAGGAGGAGGAGCTAGGAAGAGGAGGAGGAGGAGGAGGACGATGAAATAGGGAAGTGTATGACATTGATTGAAAGCCCAACCATTAGCAGCTTAGTATTAGGAGGAGGAGGAGGAGGAGGAGGGGGAGGAGGAGGAGGAAGAGGAGGAGGAGGAAGAGGGGGAGGGGGAGGAGGAGGAGGAGGAGGAGGAGATGACGCGTTATCCAGGAGTGGTACAATGAAAGAGAGAGAGAGAGAGAGAGAGAGAGAGAGAGAGAGAGAGAGAGAGAGAGAGAGAGAGAGAGAGAGAGAGAGAGAGAGAGAGGGGAGGGGACAAAAAAACCCAACTACTCACTGTACCCTAACAAAAAATTCTCTCTCTCTCTCTCTCTCTCTCTCTCTCTTGCTTTTTCTTTGGTATTTTCTCTCTATTTTCTTCGGTATCTTTCTTCCTTTACAACATAAATAAAATAAATGATGAGATACTTTTTTTTTTTCTTCCTCGCTGCGCCGAAGTGTTTCTGTCATCTTCAAAGTACATTTACGTCGAGCATTTTACGAGCATTTTTAAACATTTAGGAGGCAAGAGTTCACGTTCCCCCCCCACAAGCTCTCTCTCTCTCTCACACACACACTGATGGAAGTAGTAAACGAGAATGGAAATGAAAGTCGAAGAGTAAAAACGAAAGGAAAACAAGCAAATTAGTAAACAGGAAAGTAAACGAGGAATGAAAGCGAGGGAAAATAATGAAGAAAATCGGAGGAACAGAAAAAAAATCGTTGTCATGATAGAAAGGATTTGTAAGCTGAGTGAAGACGAGAAATAAACAGGAATGAAATCGGAGGAGAAAGTAAGATAGTTTTGACACCTCCTCCTCCTCCTCCTCCTCCTCCTCCTCTTCGTCGTCCACCGCTTCTTGCTCTTCCCAGCCCATCCTCCTCCTCCTCTTCCTTCACCGTCTATCCATTCATCTCCTCTTCCTCCCCCTCCTCCTCCTCCTCCTCCTCCTCCTCTTCCTCGTCCACCGCTTCTCGCTCTTCCCAGCCCATCCTCCTCCTCCTCTTCCTTCACCGTCTATCCATTCATCTCCTCTTCCTCCCCCTCCTCCTCCTCCTCCTCCTCCTCTTCGTCGTCCACCGGTTCTCGCTCTTCCCAGCCCATCCTCCTCCTCCTCCTCTTCCTTCACCCTCTACCATTCATCTCCTCCTCCTCCTCCTCCTCCTCCTCCTCCTCCTCTTCGTCGTCCACCGCTTCTCGCTCTTCCCAGCCCATCCTCCTCCTCTTCTTCCTTCACCGTCTATTCATTCATCTCCTCCTCCTCCTCCTCCTTCTTTACCCCCCCGCCTAGATACCTCCTTTTAGCTATATTCATCACGTAACTCCTCTTCTACCGCCTCCTCCTCCTTCTCCTTACTTTCCTATTCTTCTTCTTCTTCCCCATAAGCAACCACCTCCCCTCCTCAGTATTCCCCCAAACCTTTCCTCCTCCTCCTCCTCCTCTTCTTCCTCCTGCTTCCTTTCCTCTTCTTCTTCTCCTGCCCCACAAGTAACCACCTTTCTCCCCTCCTCTGTATTCCCCCAAACCTTTCCTCCTCCTCCTCTTACTCTTCCTCCTCCCCAAGCCCTGCGAAATACCCCGGGAATCCCCTTCGCTCTAAGCTATGAAACCCGCTCATGTTGCTAACTTTGTGGGTTCTTTTTTCTTTCATCCCTTTCTTTATTTCCTCTTCCTTAACCTTATCTTCATCTCTCCTCTCCTCTCCTCCTCTCTTACTCTCTTTTTCTTCTCTCCTCTCTTCTATCTCTGAATTTCTGCTCTTCATTTCATTCGCCTTTCGTAGTTGAGAGAGAGAGAGAGAGAGAGAGAGAGAGAGAGAGAGAGAGAGAGAGAGAGAGAGAGAGAGAGAGAGAGAGAGAGAGAGAGAGAGAGAGAGTGTGTGTGTGTGTGTGTGTGTGTGTGTGTGTGTGTGTGTGTGTGTGTTATAAATGTGACTCGTATGCAGCGGGTTGGTTACCTGTTCGTTTTGGGTCTTCCCCGTCAGGTGGGTTGGAAAAAGGAACAGGAAGGAGGAAGAAAAGGGAGAGTACAGGTAGGAAGGAAAAGGGAGAGGAGACGAAGGCTGACTAAGGAAAACACTGGATAAAGAAGAAACAAAGGGATGAAGGAAAAGGAGAAGAGAGGTAACAGGTAGGAAGGAAAAGGGACAGGAGACGAAGGCTGACTAAGGAAAACACTGGATAAAGAAGAAACAAAGGGATGAAGGAAAAGGAGAAGAGAGGTAACAGTAGGGAAGGAAAGAAGAAAGAAGGAATGGATAAGGAAGAGAAAACAAAGGAATGAAATGAAGAGAAGAAAGGTAGAGATGGAAGGAAGGAGAAAAGAAAGAGAGAGTAAGAGAGGAGGAGAGGAGAGGAGAGATGAAGATAAAGTTAAGGAAGAGGAAATAAAGAAAGGGATGAAAGAAAAAGGAAAAAGTAAATATAGAAGAGAGGAGAAAAGAGAAAGAGAGTAAAAAAGGGAGGAAAGGAGACGAGAGAAAGATAAAGTAAGGAAAATAATGGATAAGGAAGAGAACTAAGGTAAATATAGATAAGAGAAAGAAAGAGAAAGAGAATAACAGGAGGGAAGGAAAGAGGAGACGAGAGGAAGGTTGATAAAGGAGAATGGGTAAGGAAGAGGAAGGAAATAAAGAAAGGAGTGAAAGGAGAGAAGAAGAAAGGTAACAGATGCGAAGGAAAGGAGAGGGAAAATAATGGATGAGGAGGAGGAAACAAAGGAATGAAAGAAAAGAAGATAGAGAAGGTAAAGCTAAAAGGGAGGAAGAGGAACAGGGAAGGAAAGGAGAGAGAGGAGAGAAAGGTAAATAAAGGAAAAGAATGGATGAGGAAGAAGAAACAAAGGAAGAAAAGAAAAGGGGACAGAGATAATAGAAGAGATAAAAGAAGATGGAAATAAAAGAAAAGGAGATAGAGAAGGTAAAACTAGAAGAGAGGAAGAGGAACAGGGAAGGAAAGGAGAGAGAGGAGAGAAAGGTCAATTAAGGAAAAGAATGGATGAGGAAGAAGAAACAAAGGAAGAAAAGAAAAGGGGACAGAGATAATAGAAGAGATAAAAGAAGATGGAAATAAAAGAAAAGGAGATAGAGAAGGTAAAACTAGAAGAGAGGAAGAGGAACAGGGAAGGAAAGGAGAGAGAGGAGAGAAAGGTCAATTAAGGAAAATAATGGATAAGGAAGAAGAAACAAAGGGATAAATGAAAAGAAGATAGAGAAGGCAAAAAAAAAGAAGACAACAGGTTAGATTACTCTGAGCCCAAGCTGAGTAAAAAGAAAGTTGAGTGTTTGTTTGTTTATAGGAAAGAAGGCTTAGACGAGAAGGAACCATCCGCTATTCTGGGGCTAAAAATAAAGAAAAAAAGTAAAGGAAGAAAATAAAGAAAATGATAATGAAAAAAAGAAAAGAAGAAAATAATAATGAAAAAGAGAAAGAAAACAGAGAAGAATGAAAAGAATAATGAAAAGAAGAAAGAAAATAGTAAAGGAAAAAAAAAGCCGCTAATCTGTGACTGAAAATATAAAATGAAAATAAAGAGAAAAATAAGAAAGAAAATAAGAAAATAATGAAAGAAAATAGAGAATGAAAGTAATAAAGAAAATAAATAAAGAAAATAAAGATAGAAAATAATAAAGAAAAAGAAAACTAACGGAAATAATAAAGAAAATAAAGAATGAAAATAAAGAAGAAAAATAATAAAGAAAATAAAGAAAACATAAAAAAGAAAATAAAGTTAAAAAGAAGAATGAATAAAGAAGAAGCAAATAAAGGAAGACGAAGAGGCGGAAGAACAGAGGAATAAGAGGAGAGGAGAATAAGAGGAACAAGAAAAGGAAATGAAGAGGAAGAACAAGAAAATAGTCTAAGAAAGTAAAATAAAGTAAAAGAAGAAGAATGAAGAAGAAGCAATGGAAGAAAGAGGAAGAGGCAGAGGAGGGATAAAAGAAGGGACCAAGAGGAGACGAAATGAAGAGGAGGAACAAGAAAATAGAGTAAGAAAGTAAAATAAAGTTAAAGAAGAAGAATGAAGAAGAAACTGAAGAAAGAGGAAGAGGCGGCAGAACAGAGGAATAAGAGGAACAAGACAAACGAAGTTAAGAGGAAGAATAAGGTAAGAAAAGAGGACAGTAAAGGAGATAAAAAGAAGATAAAGAGGAGATGAAGAAGAGGAACAAAAACAACAACAAAAACATATAAGGAAGAAGAGAGAAACAGGTGCATAAGAAGTTGAAGGAAGAGGAAGAGGAGGAGGAGGAGGAGGAGGAGGGGGAGGAAGAGGAGGAGGAGGTAATTCTTGGGTGAACCATAAAAAAAAGAAGTACAGGCAAGGTGGCTGACCCGAAGAATGTGTGTGTGTGTGTGTGTGTGTGTGTGTGTGTGTGTGTGTGTGTGTGTGTGTGTTGTGAGGCCGCTTTTCAACTACGCAGCGCCTATTCACCTCTCTCTCTCTCGTTTGTGGTGTTATATTTTTCTATTTATTTATTTATTTATCGTTTGTTTGTTTGTTTGTTGGTTTGTTTCTACTGTACAACGTAAAATAACCTTCGTAAATCAATATCTTTTAACGTTGTCTTTATTATTTTCTTTACTATTTTCTTGATCATTTTCTTTTTCTTTATTTTAATTTTTCTTTATTTTCTTTTTTGTTTTCTTTGTTTTTCTTTTTCTTTGTTATTTTCTTGATTTTCTTTATTATTTTCTTTATCATGTTCTTTCTTTCTTTTATTTATTATTTTCTTTCTTTACTATGTTCTTTCTTTATTTTCTGAATTTTCTTCTTCTTTATTTTCATTCTTTATTTTCTTTATTATTTCCTTTTTCTTTATTAGTTTCTATCTTTATTTTCTTTATTACTTTCATTCTCTATTTTCTTTCATTATTTTCTTATGTTCTTTTTTTTTTCTTTTTTTATTTTCAGTCAGATTAGCGGCTTTTCTTTCCTTTCCTTTACTATTTTCTTTCTTTTTTTCATGATCATTTTCTTTATTTTCTTCCTTTACTTTCTTTTTTCTTTATTTTCAGTCACAGATTAGCGTCTTTTCTTTCTTTTCCTTAACTATTGTCTTTCTTCTTTTCATTATTATTTTCTTTATTTTCTTTTTTATTATTATTATTATTTTTTTCATTATCATTTTCTTTACTTTCTTTTTTCTTTATTCTTAGCCCCAGAATAGCGGATGGTTCCTTCTCGTCTAAGCCTTCTTTCCTATAAACAAACAAACACTCAACTTTCTTTTTACTCAGCTTGGGCTCAGAGTAATCTAACCTGTTGTCTTTTTTTGAGTTTCTTCTTAATGGCTACAAACTGCACCGCGCTTTGATTTTTTCGTTTTTGTTTTTGTTTTTGTTTTGTTTTTATATCAATGCCTAAATTAACCTGCTTTTTTCTGGTTTGTTTTTAAGTACGAGCAACATCTATCCTACCCTCCTGTTTCCCAAACCTTTTCTTTTTTCTCTTTTTTTCTTCTTTTCTTCTTAATTATCTTTTTTTTCTTCTTCATTTTTCTTTCTTATTTTTCCTTTTTTTTCATCTGTTCTTCTTCATCATCTTCTTTTTTCCTTTTTTTCCTTTTTTTCATCTTTTCTTCTTTTTTCTTTTTCCTTTTTTTCCTTTTTTTCATCTTTATTTTTCTTCATCTTCTTCATCTTCATAGTCTTCTTCTTCTTCTTCCTCCTCCTCGTTTGTTATTTTCAGTTTTACATTTTCAGACACAAAACTTCTATACCTTTCATTTTCTTTAGTGACAAACAAACGTAGCTATACGCATTTTCTTTTGCCAACTTTCTACTTACAACTAAGCACTCTCTTTTGTTTTTCATTCTATTCTCCTTTTTATATTTATATTCTTCATTTTTCTTTTATTAACAAACGTATGTAGCCTATATCCTCTTTTTTGTCTACAGTCTACTTACAAATAAACTCCTACACGTTTTTCTCTACCTACAAATCATGGTGACACGTAATATTTAAACAATGAAATAACTAAACTGACTGACTGGACTGGACTGGACTGGACTGGACTGGACTGGACTGGACTGGACTGGACTGGACTGGACTGGACTGGACTGGACTGGACTGGACTGGACTGGACTGGACTGGACTGGACTGGACTGGACTGGACTGGACTGGACTAAACTAAACTAAACTAAACTAACATGTTCTTGTGGATTTACGTCGGAAGTATAAGACGCTTCCACCATTCACCTTAATTATTTCCAAAGGTCGAAAAGAGAGTAATCGGGTTCTGATGCGTCTTTTCTTCACATTCATGGCGCGAAGACTTCATCACACTACCACCAGGCTCATACAACTGCCCCTGGAAAGGCCCGACCCTCTTACGAAAGCCTTGTCATATGCGTGTGTGCTTAGGCGCCGAAGTGTTTTGAGAATATGATCGTTACTACTTTTACTTCTCTCTCTCTCTCTCTCCGGGGATTTTCAGATGACACATTATTCCTAAGCAGTATTTTCCGGGGATTTTCAGATGACACATTATTCCTAAGCATTCTCTCTCTCTCGGCAGTATTTTCCGGGATTTTCAGATGACACATTATTCCTAAGCATTCTCTCTCTCTCTCTCTCATAAGAACATAAGGACATAAGAACGCAGGAGTCTGCATGAGGCCGGTAGGCCTGTACAAGGCAGCTCCTTTGAACCTAAGCTCCCGTGTATCTAACCCCACTTAATATCGCTGTCCATGAATTTATCTAATTTATTTTTTAATGTGACAATTGTATTGGCACTCACCACATGACTGCTAAGCCTATTCCACTCATCCACCACCCTGTTAGTAAACCAATTTTTGCCTATGTCCCTGTTGAATCTGAATTTATCCAGTTTAAACCCATTACTTCGTGTCCTACCCGGTTCTCTTACCAACAAAACCTTATGAATATCCCTCTTATTAAAGCCCTTCATCCATTTATAAACCTCGATCATGTCTCCACGCACCCTTCGGCTTTCTAGAGAATGCAAGTTTAACTGTTTGAGTCTTTCCTCGTAAGGCAAGTTTCTCAACCCTGAATCATCTTAGTCATCCTCCTCTTCACCGATTCTAACATTTTGATATCCATTCTATAGTAAGGTGACCAGAACTGAACCGCATAGTCAAGATGAGGTCTAACTAATGCAAAATATAGTTTGAGGAAGACTTCGGTTGCTTCTGTTGCTTACGTTCCTTGAAATAAATCCCAGTACCCTATTTGCTCGATTCCTAGCTTGAATGCATTGTGCCCTTGGACGGAGATCAGAGCTCACTAAGACCCTAAATCTCTCTCGCACCCAGACCTGCTTATGAGAGTGTCATTTAAGCAATAGTTATGTGAGGGTTGTTCCTACCTACACTCAGAATACTGCACTTCCTACATTGAACTCCATCTGCCATTTATCCGCCCAGTCATATAATCTGTTGAGTTCACCTTGGAGAATACTAGCGTCCTGATCCGATTCAATTACTCTACCGATCTTGGTATCATCTGCAAATTTACTAACATCACTACTAATTCCTGTGTCTAAGTCATTGATATAAATAATAAACAAAAGTGGACCTAATACCGAACCTTGTGGGACCCCACTCAACACATCCCCAGTCAGATCTTTTACCATTGATTTGCACTCTTTGTTTCCTATTGCTAAGCCACGCCTTGACCCAGTTCAAAACTTTACCCTCTACTCCGTGAGCCTGTAATTTAAGCAACAGTCGTTGGTGAGGAACTTTGTCAAACGCTTTACTAAAATCAAGATAGATTACATCATAATTTTCATCTCTGTCAACCGCCTCAAATACTTTATTGTAGAAGGACAAGAGATTCGTGAGGCATGACCTACCTTTTGTGAACCCATGCTGCGAGTCGTGAATTAAGCTATGTTTCTAAATGCTCCTGAATGTTCCTGGCTATTATGGACTCCAGCATCTTCCCTATAACCGATGTTAAGCTAATTGGGCGATAGTTTGAAGCAACTGACCTGTCCCCCTTTTTAAAAATCGGCGTCACATTAGCTACTTTCCATAGGCTCGGCACATAGCCTCTCTCTCTCTCTCGGCAGTATTTTCCGGGGATTTTCAGATGACACATTATTCCTAAGCATTCTCTCTCTCTCTCCGGGGATTTTCAGATGATGACATTATTCAAGCTCTCTCTCTCTCTCTCTCTCTCTCTCTCTCTCTCTCTCTCTCTCTCTCTCTCTCTCTCTCGGCAGTGTTTTCTGGGGATTTAGATGAGTCACTTTCTTCCTGAGCCCAGCGGGAGGCGGAAGGCGACACAGAGTCTACTTCAAGTATTTGGCGCTGCCCTGAGCCCTCGAGTGGAGATGAAGGGGTTTGTTTTATCTTTACCATTAACATCCGAGAATGCCACCTGAATATTTAGTATCGTCCCACCTATACCGTCAAGGCCATCGAAGGGGCCCCTCTCGACGGCCTTGCTACGGTGCCGGAGCAGAATAGGAGAACAGAACAGTGGGAGTAGAAGAAAGAAGGAGAACAGAACAGTAGAAGTAGAAGAAAGCAGAAAAGGAGAACAAAATGGTGCGAATAAAAGAGAGAAGTAAAGGAGAACAGAACAGTAGGAGTAGAGGAAAGCAGAAAAGGAGAACAAAACAGTAGGAGTAGAAGAAAACAGAAAAGGAGAACAAAACAGTAGGAGTAGAAGAAAACAGAAAAGGAGAACAAAACAGTAGGAGTAGAAGAAAACAGAAAAGGAGAACAAAACAGTAGGAGTAGAAGAAAGCAGAAAAGGAGAACAGAACAGTAGGAGTAGAGGAAAGCAGAAAAGGAGAACAAAACAGTAGGAGTAGAAGAAAGCAGAAAAGGAGAACAAAACAGTAGGAGTAGAAGAAAATAGTAAAGAAGAACAGAAGGAGTAGAAGAAAATAGTAAAGAAGAACAGAACAGGAGTAGAAGAAAGCAGAAAAGGAGAACAAAATAGTAAGAGTAGAAGAAAACAGAAAAGGAGAACAAAACAGGAGTAGAAGAAAGCAGAAAAGGAGAACAGAACAGGAGGAGGAAAACAATAGGACAAGATCAACAGAAACATCCCCGCAACCAATCCAACATCAATTTTTCCTCATCCAGACTCTCATTGTGATTGTGGGACTGTGCCTGGTTGGGACCATCTGGGACCCTCGCCGCGCCCCTCCCTTACCCTGCCTACCTGCCTGTCCCTGCACCTGGACCAGCATTCTTAACGAGTCGGCGTCTCAGTTCGTCTGTTTCAAAAGCCCCTTGTAGTAGTTGCCGGGATTTTCATGGACTACTTTGTGATCCCAGTGATAGTTTTACACGACCTAAACTGGAAAATCACCCATGAAAGTCTGGTTAATCTTCTCTGTGGCCTTGGGAAACAGTCGTCATGGGCGTCCGATCCGTTTGATGATATGGACCCTCCCTCCCGGCCACGCCCGCGCCTGTTGCCGACCCTTACCCCTTTGAGCACCCTCCCAGCAGCAGCTCCTCCCTTAACCCTATCCGATCCGACGTTTTCAAATTTTCGCGCCTGTAACACCTAGCGTCGTACTCATTTATCCGAACAACGGTAACGCTCACGAACACTTAAGTACTGGTACCGAATCAACAGTGTAAAACAATAATGAATAATGAGTGAAAAGAAGCAAGTGGAAAGTGAAAAAAAAGGGGGTATAAAAAGTGAGGGGAGGCCAGATATGTGCCCCTTCGGATCCAAAAGGGTTAAAGGGTCCGATGTCGTTTTTTTAGATGGCCAGTTTTTTCCCCTTTTAAGTTGAATAAGCAGTGGCGTTCCGCAGGGCTTTCTTCTACCTCCTCCGGGATAGCGTGCCAAGTTACGAAACCGTGGGCCCGGGTTCGAATCCAGGCCGGGTCAGTCAGCGTGCAGCTCACCCAGCTCTCCATAATCCCTTGCGGGCTGGTAGTTCAATGCGTACCTGGGAAGACCTTGGGAAAGTAAATTATGGTAATCCCGGACGTCACCGCGGCCTGGTGGTGTCCCGCGGTGATGGTTTTCCCACCAAAGGGTCAACGCGACGGAGTTCAGCGCCGGAGCCACGCGTAGCTATGGCTTATGCACACAACCTTACTTGTACCACTCTCTGTATCTCTACTTGTCATCGATGCTCTTCCCCAGACAAACTGTTCTATCCACTCATGCCGATGGCTGCTCTGCTTCACTCCTGATCGCCGTGCACTGAGAGAGAGAATAAAAGTTTCGCCCATCCATGTGTCCAGCCCGTAGCAGGGAGCAGGGAGCCGACTCTGAGGCTTGGAGTAATTCTAATTACAATTCAGTTATTTTTTTAGGTTCGGATTAGGTAATTGTAAATCTAATTGGTATACTAGTAATAGAAATTGTAACATTATTTGAGTCTTATGTTTATATTTATATGTCTATAAAGTATTTGTACTTGTAATCTACTGTTCAGAAGCAAAACGATAAATATTAAATCATGTAAATATTACATTGCTATATTAAACCCCTAACTGTCATCCGGCGGTCCGAGGTTCATGCCCTGCTGAGGCCGAAGGTGTTATTGTTTTCCCTCCGCCGGGACAGGTTAGTGCCCCCCGGAGGGAGGGGGGACGGGGGCGCCTGCAGCATGAAGCCACGCCCGTACCCTAAGACCTGCGCTCATATTCTCAAGCATTTCAGGGCTCCCACACTTACACTTAATAAGGTTTCCGTGGAAGTTGTGTGTATTTTCATGGCTAGTTTTACAGACCTGAGATAGTCTCAATAGGCCTCTGCACCATGACCGTGAAGAACACTCATGGCAACCCGACGAATCTCCTTTGTGGACCTTGGAAATATTTGTTGTGCGAGCCGAAAGTGTCTCAGAATACGGGCCCAGTGTCGAGGAGGTTCTATCTCTCCTCATCTTTCCTCTATTTTCCTTTCCTCTCCTCTCCTCTCCTTTCCTTTTCTCTCATCTTTCCTCTCCTCTCCTCTCCTCTCCTTTCCTTTCCTCTCCTCATCTTTCCTCTATTCTCCTTTCCTCTCCTCTCCTCTCCTTTCCTTTCCTCTCCTCATCTTTCCTCTATTCTCCTCTCCTCATCTTTCCTCTATTCTCCTCTCCTCTCCTCTCCTCTCCTCTCTTCTCCTCTCCTTTCCTCATCTTTCCTCTATTCTCCTTTCCTCTCCTCTCCTCTCCTCTCCTTTCCTCATCTTTCCTCTATTCTCCTTTCCTCTCCTCTCCTCATCTTCACACGCCTTTTATTCCCTTCGTCATAATTATTCCCTGTTCATGTTTTTTTTTTGTGGTCATCTCAGTCATTTTTTTTTCTCGCTCATCAATTATGTGCATTTTTTTGTTTTCACTCTCGACCTTTCCTTTCCATTCCTTCATACTTTCTCTTAATTTCTCTTCTTCCTTCTCTTACGTGTACGTCCACTTTCTCTCTGGTTAATCTCTCTCTCTCTCTCTCTCTCTCTACCTATCTATTCATCTTTAACATAATTACGAAATATTAATGATATGAGAATAGTCATAGATAACAATTATAATTATGAAAAATACTAATGTTAGGCTATAATATTTTTAACGAGAGTGAGAGAGGTGAGTCATGGTGAGTCTTGTCAAATCTGGCTGTAGCTGGTACTGAGCACCTGCGGCTTTAAGTGAGGGTGTCGCTATAGCTTACCTGGATGGTCATAGGAACATAAGAACATAAGAACGTAGGAGTCTGCAAGAGGTCGGTAGTCCTGTACGAGGCAGCTCCTTTGAACCTAAGCTCCCGTGAATCTAACTCCACCTAATATCGCTGTCCATGAATTTATCTAATCTATTTTTTAATGTGACAGTTGCATTGGCACTCACCACATGGCTGCTCAGCCTATTCCACTCATCCACCACTCTGTTAGTAAACCAATTTTTGCCTATGTCCCTGTTGAATCTGAATTTATCCAGTTTAAACCCATTGCTACGTGTCCTACCCGGTTCTCTTACCTACAAAACCTTATGAATATCCCCCTTATTAAAGCCCTTCATCCATCCATCCATCCTTTGAGTATCGTCAAATCCTTTACCCCCCAATCTCGTGTCGGCGGCAGCCCTTACAGGAAAGAGCCAGGAAGGTCAGTTCGTCTTTCTTCCTTCCCCTCATCTCTTCTTTTATTTCATGTTCGTCCACTTCCTCTTCCATGTTTATCGCCTTGCTCTTTCTTTTCTTTTTTTTTCTCTCTTTTTCGTGTTTTCTCGAATGATGTTTAGGAGGAGGACAGATATTGCACAGGAAGTGGGCGCTTCAAACTGGCTAACCACACTACCTATCAGGGCAAAAGGCTTCAACTTAAACAAAAAAGAATTCACTGATGCCCTTGCCCTCAGGTATGGCTGGCCAGTGGATGGGCTCCCAAACATGTGTAACTGTGGCTCACCCTTCAACCAAAACCATGCCATGACATACAAGAGAGGAGGTTTCGTCTGCATGAGACACGATGAAGTAAGAGACGTAACAGCTCAGATGCTGAAAGAAGTCTGAGACGACGTGACTGTGGAACCCATGCTGCTCCCTCTGCAAGGCGAACACCTCGCCAGACGCACCGCTAATGTTTCGAACGAAGCACGAGTGGATGTTAGCGCCAGAGGGTTTTGGACTCGTGGACAAAGGGCATATTTTGACATAAGGACCTTTGATCCCATGGCCCATTGCCACAGAGACCTGACCCTTGATGCAGCCCACAGAAGAAACGAACAAGAGAAGAACAGAGCATATGAAGAAAGAATACAGAATGTGGACCAGGGCTCCTTCACCCCGGTAGTATTCACGACGGCAGGAGGGATGGGACCAAGGGCGCAGAGCTTCTACGCAAGACTCGCCGAAACACTGGCGGATAAGAAACAGCAGCCAAGAAGCAGTGTGGTCGCCTGGATGAGATGCAGGCTGTCCTTCTCCCTCCTGAGGTCAGCCTTGGTCTGCCTGAGAGGAACCAGGTCACCTGCACCCAAAACCACCCGCATTGCCGACCTGGACTTTGAGGCGACGGTGGTTGATAGTCGTATCAACCACAAGCTCTATTAGCTTAAGAGTAATATGTTTGGTAAGGTTTGTAATATTAAATAAAGATGGTTGTCGGCCAGTCATTGGCGGGGTGGGGCCAATGAATTGCTTTGTGAAAAGATATGAGAAAAGATACCGCTCACAACGCAACTCCAATGGATGGAGGCCCGTTCAAAAAAAGAAAAAAAAAGAAGAAAAGTAGTGGTAGTAGTAGTAGCAGACTCATAATAACCTTGGGGTGTGCATAGCAAGCAAGCAAAAGACAAACACAACTTTCCATTTCTTTATTAATAACATTCCGAGTATAAAAAACATTCAAAACAATTTCACACGTGTAGCGCCAGGCTGCAATAAATAACACTAATTTATCGTCGATTCAGAACGCTCTCAGCACCAAAACCTCAGTGGTGGTGGTGGTGGTAGTGTCCGTGTCCGCCGTAGCCGCCGTAGCCGCCATGTCCGTAGCCTCCATGCCCGAAGCCGTGTCCTCCATGTCCGAAACCGCCGAAACCACCACCAAATCCACCAAACCCATGTCCACCATGTCCTCCATAACCGCCATAGTACCCCCTACGGCTTGGGTCAGCCTCTGCGTCAGCCTCTGCGTCAGGGATTGCGACAGCCACGGGGATGGGCAGGGCTTCGGGGTCGGGGTATGGTAGTGCCGCCGCGAGGGTCACCAGCAGGCACAGTCCCACGATCAGAGTCTGCGGGAGAGGAGAGGGAGGTTAGGTTAGGTTAGGTTAGGTTAGGTTAGGTTAGGTTAGGTTGGGTTGGGTTGGGTTGGTGGTGTGCTGTGTGTTACTCTTCATCTTTTTCTTCTTGTTCACTTCCTACTGTTCTCTTCTCTTCCTCTGTCTTCTACTCCTCCTGTTATTGTTTTCTTCTTCTTGGCCGCTTCCTACTGTTCCTTTTCCTAAATTTTTCCCTTTTCTTCTTTCTTCTACTCCTACTGTTATTGTAGCTATTTTTTCCCTCCTCCTAGTTCCTTTATACCACCTCCCTACTGGTTCACCTTCTCCTATTATCTGTCTTCGTTTTCTCCTCTTCCTCCTTATTCTACTGATCTTCGTTCCTCTCCTCCTACGACCAAATCCCCATAACCAAAGCAAATTTTTTTTGTTTTAATGTTAACATCTTTGCTATTCCTTACACAACTCTTGTAGGTGAAAACTAACACGGAAAACATTGAACTTAACCTTTCTTCTTCTAAAGCAAACACTAAGGCAACATAACAAACAAACTATAGAGAGAGAGAAAATGTTAAGGATACTAACCTTCTGCATGGCGGCGGTGAGGGAAGTGAAACAGACGAGGACCAAATGATTCTCCTTGAGCTACAGCGCTTCCTAGGTCTGTCTGTCTCTGGAGGTGTCAAAAAGGTGTCTGGCCTCTGCACTTGTTCAAAATTTTATATACAGCTGGGAAGGGCAGGGGGAAAGCTGGGTGAGAGTCGGGGGCGGACGGGAAAGCAACAGCGAGGGAAATAAAAGTTGTAGCTGTTTAGTCTTCTTGTTCCTATGCCGTCTGCTCTTCTCCTCTTTCGCCTCCTCCTCTTGCACCTCCTCCTCCTCCTCCTCCTCCTCCTCCTCCTCCTCCTGGAACTCTTCTGGCGGTCTTTCGATTTCTTTCTACTTGTATCTTTCTCCTTTTTCTGTTCTTACATATTCTAAACGGATAATTCTTCTTTCTTTCTCTTCTTCTTCGTCTTATTGTTCTGCTACTGTGGCCTCTGCTTTTTTTCTTCTCCGTCTTCTTCTGCATCTCCTTCTTCTTTTTCTTTTTCTTCTTTTTCTTTTTCTGTTTCTTCTACTTCTTCTTCTTCATGCTGTTGTTGTTGTTGTTGTTGTCGTTCATCTTCCTCTTCCTCTTCATCTTTCTTCTTTTTTTTTCCTTTTTTTCTTCTTCTATTCTTCTTCTCCTTCCTACTTCTTCTTCTTCTTCTTCTTCTTCTTCTTCTTACTATTACTATGCAAATACCATCTCGCTCTGTCTCTCCTCTGTCGCTTTCCTCCTCCTCCTCCTCCTCCTCCTCCTCCTGATGGGGCAAACCGTTGAACTGTCATACAGGGTTCGACCTGTATACAAATTTACTAGAAAGTGATTTACATTACCACGTTCAAGAACCGACTCGGAAAAATAATATATTTGACCTTATTTTTTCAACGACAGCTGATCTAGTTAACGAAGTAAATGTTGGTCCAATTTTTAGTTCTAGCGATTACCGAACACTCACGTTCAGCATCAAGATGAAAGAAAGGAAAGTAACTTCTAGCAGGGTTGGCATGATTAAAATCAAATGATTTTAATCATGTGATTATAATCGATTATAATCACAGAAAAAATCACCGATTAAAATAAAAATCCTTTAATTTCAAATATAATGAGCACTGTTTGCTCATTATATTTAAAATTACAAAACATTACATTTAAAAGTACAAAACTGGGATATCTTAGTTAAAATATGTAGGGAACACAGTGATGACACTGAGCAACAGATAATTAGGAAGGTCAATGACAAGGCATTGAAGGGATCTGCTGAAGATTATTTTGAGAGACTCAAACCAATTGCAGTGACAGACTTCAACGTGAAGATCATTAGCGATGCAGTAGAAGTTTGGTTCAAACTTGAATGTGATTTGCAGGAATGTTTAACAGAGCAGAAAGATTTGGATAAGTTACTAAAGAGGAAAAAATCAGCACTAACACCTGCTCATTACTTAGCAAATTTGGTTGACCCTTGGTATCAGGGTAAGTGTCTCACTGCTGAGGAGATTGATAGAGCAGAACATTATGTGGAAGAAAATTTTCCCCCAGTTTCTTTCAACATTAATGAGCTATCGAGGAGAGTTCATGCTTTTCTAGGATATGCTTTTTAAACCTGATGTCACTACGCTTTCACCACTTGCTTGGGGCATACATTTTCATGAGATATTAAAGACTGTGTGGTGGTGCCTACCCAGTTACATACAGCTGTTGCTTCCTCAGCAGGAATTGAAAGAGTCTTTTCAACCTTTGGACTTGTGCAATAAAAAATTAGAAACCGTCTAGGTAATGAAAAAGCATCAAATCTTGTTTCTGTGTTCAGCCACTTTAACAAAAACAGAATCATTTCCTCTGATGCCCCAAACTTATCTTGGTGCCTTCCATGTATCTGATAGAAATGATGAAAGAAAGTGTAACCCTGCCTGTTATATCTTTTATATTTTGCATAAATATCACATGTATAATGTATTTATAATGAAACAAAGTGTTCTTTTTTACACAGACAATAAATAAAATGCAATGTTTTAAAATTTTATAAAATTGTAGCCTAATGTAAGCTCATATATATTGTTGCATCTTTTTTCAAGCGTTTATGATTTTCAAAGCTCAATATTTTTTTTTAGTAAATATCCTACAATATTAGAATGGATAAAAAGTTTACAGTAGTCATTTCTTTCCTTATGGTCATCTTCAATAAATAATGCAGGTATCAAGTGTATAATAACCTTTTCATACATATTCGGGCCAAATTATTCCCACAGCAAAAAGAGAGAAAAAGCATGTTTTACACATAAACACGAAAAAATTCATTACCAAACAACAAATTAAATGTGAATTATTGAAAAACGCAAAATATCAATTATAATAAAAAATCGATTACAAAAAAATCTGATTTAATAAAAATCTGACTTTTATTAAAAAATCTTATTTTTTTCCAACCCTGATTCCTAGTAAAGAAAAGGTACCTGATTATCAGAGAGCGAATTTCGTAATACTCCGATCAATCCTAAGTAATTCTGGCTGGACTGTAATTTCGACGGGAACAGATATTGATAAATCTTGGGGGGCCTTCACCACAATATTGAACAATGCCATAAGCAAATGCGTACCCTACCGTAACTGATGTTCAACTTTTAAGAAGAAACCCAAATGGTGGAATAACGAACGAAATTCAGAATAGCCTATCTCTTAAAAAACGCGTATACAGTAGATACATATCAACTCAGAATGAGACTGACAAACTAGAGCTGGACAGAATTCGCTGCACAACCAAGAAATTAATAAAACGAAGCAAGAAAAATCTTGAAGAATATATAACGGAAACGAGTAAATCTAATCCTAAAGAATTTTTTAGCTATGTAAATAATAAAAAGTCACTCACTTGTAGTATCGGACCGCTTGCTAATGATAATGGTAACCACACAAACGATGAAAATGAAATGGCTACAATCCTAAATAACTTTTTCGCATCCGTATTTACAGACGAAGATTGTTTATCACCTCAACCGCCGGAGGTTAAAAGGACCGAAAAGATTTTAAATGGCGTGCTCATCGTAGAAAGTGACATTTTACGCACAATTGAAAAGATTAAAGTAAGCAAAGCTCCTGGTCCAGACAGAATTACCCCTAGAATTTTAAAAAGAAACCAAACATCAAATTTGTAAACCGCTCTTTACCATATTCAATAAATCTTTAACAGCTGGAAAAGTTCCGTCGGATTGGAAACTAGCAAATGTCACACCAATTTTCAAAAAGGGGGACAAGTCTCATCCAGGAAACTATCGGCCAATTAGCCTGACATCGATTGTTTGTGAGTTAATGGAGACTATCATTCGCGACAATATGGTGAAATTTTTTGAAGAAAATAATATAATAAATAATTCGCAACATGGCTTCCGTAGTCAACGTTCGTGTTTAACTAACTTACTTGATTTTTTTCATTATATTTTTGAGGTGTTCGATGAAAACAGAGCAGTAGATATAATATATCTAGATTTTCAAAAGGCATTTGATAAGGTCCCCCACAAACGGTTGCTCAGCAAACTATTGGCGCACGGTATCTCGGGTAACATTCACAATTGGCTTGTGGACTGGCTCTCTGAGCGGAAACAGAGAGTAGTTCTGAATGGAGTTTCATCTAACTGGCTCGATGTCAGAAGCGGGGTACCTCAAGGATCAGTGCTTGGTCCCATGCTCTTCTTAATTTATGTTAATGATATCAATGATGGCCTCACTTGCAAAGTATCAAAATTTGCTGATGACACAAAAATCGCTAGTAAGGTAACTACGACTCTCGACGAAGAAGCTTTACAATCAGATCTAGATCGACTTGCACGTTGGGCCAATCAATGGCAAATGAAATTTAACGTTGACAAATGTAAAGTGTTACACATCGGAAACAATAACAATCGCGTTCGGTACGTAATGAATGGCCAACAACTTTCTGCAGTAAGTAAAGAAAAGGATCTTGGAATCACTATATCAAGCGATTTAAAGCCCAGTCAGCATTGTTCAGAGGTAGTTAAAACCGCAAACAAACTGGTTGGCTTCATCGGACGAGTCTTTAGTAATAAATCGGAAAAAGTAATATTAAAACTGTATAATTCCCTGGTTCGACCCCATCTAGAGTACTGTGTACAGTTTTGGTCTCCTTATTACAGAAAAGACAGAAAAGTTAGAACGGGTTCAACGGAGAGCAACAAAAATTATTCCTAGGTTGAGAAATTTATCTTATGAACAAAGGCTAAAAGAAGTAAAGTTATTCAACCTATCAAAACGAAGAATGCGAGGCGATCTAATAGAAGTATTTAAAATGTTTAAAGGATACAGTAATATTAATATTACAATTGATCGATCAAATAGAACAAGAAGAAATCACAATTTGAAGATAAGTGGTAAAAGATTCTCGTCGCACGAAGCCAAACACTTCTTCAATCGAGTCGTTAATGTTTGGAATTCTCTACCCTGTGATGTCGTTGATAGTACAAGAGTTACGGCCTTCAAGAATAGATTAGACAAGTATTATGAATCCAACCAGCAACTAAGATATTACTCATTGTCGTAATAACGTTAAGTTCTTTCGAATACTGGTGTCCTTGTCCGCTGTTATCGCCCGGTTAGTGGTAGCAGTAATGGTAGTTCTTTCCTCTTTCCTACATAATTTCCACGCAGTTTTTCCATGCTGCATGTTTTTTTCTTCCTTTCCTGCCAGCTTTGGCTGGAGGGATGGGGGGGTGGGGAGGAGCCTTCGCCTTTGTTGTCCTTCATCTTCCACCTTTGATTAGATAGTTAGTGTAGCTTGTCACAAACAGACTCGTAAGGACCATAAGGTCTGCTGTTGTTTGTTCTTCGTTTGTGTTTCTTTGTTCCTCCTCCTCCACCTCCTTCTCCTCCTCCTCCTCCTCTTGCATTATCAAATGACCTGTGTATGCGCTTTGCATCCTCACCCCCCCCCCCCCACCCGAGAGAGAGAGAGAGAGAGAGAGAGAGAGAGAGAGAGAGAGAGAGAGAGAGAGAGAGAGAGAGAGAGAGAGAGAGAGAGAGAGAGAGAGAGAGAGAGAGAGAGAGAGAGAGAGGGGGGAGGGGGGCGGGGGGGGGATACCCAGAAGGCGTTTGGCCCCGATGACCTCAGCCCACACCTGCTGAAGCAGTGTGCCCACGAGCTGGCTGCCCTCTCACCACAGTCTTATCTGCCTGCCTCCGGGAAAACATCTGGCCATCAACGTGGAAAGAGGCTCGAGTGGTTCCCGTCCACAAGAGGAGCTCCAGGTCTGACCCCAAAAATTACCGGCCCATTTCCCTGCTCTCTGTGGTGGGGAAAGTGTTCGAGAGGGTTGTGGCAGACGTTGTCTGTCGCCATCTCAAGGACAATTACCTCCTCTCGGACCAACAGTTTGAGTTCAGACCTGGCCGGTTCGCCTCTGATCTGCTCATGCTTCTTACCAAGAGCTGGCAGGACGCCCTTGACGACGGCCTGGACACTGTCGTGGTGGCCCTGGACATAGCGGGTGCTTTCGACAGAGTTTGGCACGGTGGCCTCCTCGAGAAGCTCCGCGCTAAGGGCATCCAAGGCGATCTCCTACAGCTCCTGGGAGACTACTTGCAAAGAAGGACGCTCCAAGTCGTCGTTAACGGGCAGGCGTCCGAGTCCTTGCCAGTGGAGGCATCAGTGCCACAGGGTTCAGTGCTGGGGCCAGTCCTGTGGAATATTTACATGGACGACCTTCTCCAGCAGCTGCCGGCAATCTCAGCTTACGCTGATGATTGCACTCTCTCCTGCACCTACCCCCTGGCAAGATTAGTGGGCGAGCTGCTGATGAGGCCAATCAGCAGCTGGAAGTGCTACAGGAGTGGGGTGCCTGCTGGCAGGTGACCTTGCCCCGGAGAAGACCCAGGCACGGTGGTCTTCGATCCCCACTGCCGGGCCAGCAGTGGAGGGAAGCTGCTTTGGTGGCATACCCTCCCACTCCAGGAATCCGTCAAGATTCTGGGAGTGGAGGTGGATCGAGGGCCGCGGTTTGACAGCCACATCAAACACATTGCCCAAAAGGCCTCCCACAGAGTCTCCTGCCTGAGAAGGGTGGCCAGCTTCCTCGACAGAAAGGGGACGCTCCTGCTCTACAAGGCCCAGATACGGCCATTACCAAGAGTACGCTGCCCTCTCTTGGATGTCGTGTGCTGCCTCGCACAGCGGGAGACTCGACAGCATCCAGCGACGGGCGCTGCGACTGGTGGATGCTGCAGACCCCCCAGCCCAGACGGAGACTCCCAGCTCCGTCGATTCGCTGGAACACCGCAGAGACGTCGCAGCGCTTGTTGTTCTCCACAAAGCACAGGTGCAGGAAGTGCCACATCTGGCGGGACTACGTCAACCTCCGAGAGTCACCACGCGGGACACGAGAACGGTGCTATCCCGTGATGACGCAGTGGAGGTGCCACGTTCCCGCACCAGCCAGCACCAACGCACCTTTGTGAGTAGAGTCTCCCGGATGTGGAATGTGTTCACGGCCACCGTCCCTCACGTCCGTGGGATGAAGACACAAGAAGTTAAGCTGGCGGCCCACCACTGGAGAAGCACACTTCCTACCCCAATGACACTTTAATAACAGTGCAGTGTGTATATATGACAGTGCAGTGTGGATATATGTGAATGTTAATAATGTATGTTTTTATTTTTAGATATTTTTTCTTTTATATAGACTATGCCCTTTGAATAGGCAGCACACGGCAGTGCACCTTTGGGTCTGTAAATATATGTGTATGTTTAAGAGAGAGAGAGAGAGAGAGAGAGAGAGAGAGAGAGAGAGAGAGAGAGAGAGAGAGAGAGAGAGAGAGAGAGAGAGAGAGAGAGAGAGAGAGAGAGAGAGAGAGAGAGAGCGAGAGAGAGAGAGAGAGAGAGAGAGAGAGAGAGAGAGAGAGATAGAGAGAGAGAGAGAGAGAGAGAGAGAGAGAGAGAGAGAGAGAGAGAGAGAGAGAGAGAGAGAGAGAGAGAGAGAGAGAGAGAGAGAGAGAGAGAGAGAGAGAGAGAGAGAGAGAGAGAGAGAGAGAGAGAGAGAGAGAGAGAGAGAGAGAGAGAGAGAGAGAGAGAGAGAGAGAGAGAGAGAGAGAGAGAGAGAGAGAGAGAGAGAGAGAGAGAGAGAGAGAGAGAGAGAGAGAGAGAGAGAGAGAGAGAGAGAGAGAGAGAGAGAGAGAGAGAGAGAGAGAGAGAGAGAGAGAGAGAGAGAGAGAGAGAGAGAGAGAGAGAGAGAGAGAGAGAGAGAGAGAGAGAGAGAGAGAGAGAGAGAGAGAGAGAGAGAGAGAGAGAGAGAGAGAGAGAGTACTTTTTACGTAGCAAATTACACCTCCTCCCTTTTTGTGCCTTCGGGAAAAAATTCATATCCCGGGAGTGAGAGTTCGGATATTAGATGTATAGAGTTGGCCCAAATCTCCGTAATGGCCACACCGTCAGGTTTTTCTACTGCAATATACGCACTAAATTCGTGCCTCTTGGGTATCAATCTACGCGCGTTCGTGTACAGGACAGAGATATGACTCCTGTTTTTTTCGCCTCGAGCAACTGTGCTTCGCCTACTGGACATGTTTCTGGTGCATTTGTTCTTATGTGTCCCGTCGTCGCTTCGGTTTGAATGGTCAAGGGCTGCCGGTGCCGCTCCCTCGGATACCGTTTTTTCCAAGTAGCCGGAGGTTGCCTCGTTCAACAGTCTTCCAAGTCGCGCTGATCCCACCTCACTCAAGTGGAGGCCGTCCTCACGGAATAGGTACGGGCGCTAAATGAAGTGATCCCAAGCATTAACGAAAGCTACGTCTTCGTCGACGCAAAGCTTTTCTAAACTAGTGTTGACGCTGAATGCCTTGTTATAAAAACTGGGAAGCGCGTTTACTTTAGGGAGAATCCCGGACATAATATTGTTACGTGACTTTTCTTTGTATACGCGAATGACTCGTCGATATTTAAACACAATGTCTTCAGGTCGCGCTGTCTGAATGTTATTTGTACCCGCGTGAATCAAATACAGAGTGTCAGGTTTCGCGCGTTCCGTGACGACGTCTACGGCGGATGCTATATCCTCCAACCTAGCACCTGGCATGCAAAATCGCTTCCTTGTCTTTGTGCTGCGTCCGCAGAACTCGGACAACTGTCCACGTACAACGCTGTCACCAATGAGCCGCACATCGATGCTTGGCTCGTCCGCGGTGCCGCAGAACTGACTTTGATCTCTACAAACCGTGACGGGAGAAGCGACTTTTGACGTCTGATGGACGCGCGGGTGGAAGAGTGGGTAGATGCGGAGGAGGAGGCGACGGTCTGGGTGGAGGAAGAGGAGGAGAGCGACAGAGGAGAGACAGAACAAGAAGGAATTTGCATAGTAATAGTAATAGTAAGAAGAAGAATAATAATAATAGAAGAAGAAAAAAGAAAAAAAAGAAAAAAAAATTATGATAAAGAGGAAGATGAACGAGACCACCACCACCACCACCAATAACAACAACAACGACAACAGCATGAAGAAGAAAAAGCAGAAGAAAAAGAGAAAGAAGAATGAGATGCAGAAGACGGAGAAGAAAAAGAAGCAGAGGCCACAGTAGCAGAAGAATAAGACGAAGAAGAAGAATTATCCGTTTAGAATATGTAAGAACAGAAAAAGGAGAAAGATACAAGTAGAAAGAAATCGAAAGACAAAAAGAGTTCCAGAAGGAGGAGGAGGAGGAGGAGGAGGAGGAGGAGGAGGAGAAGGTGCAAGTGGAGGAGGCGGAAGAGGACGAAAAGACGGCATAGGAACAAGAAAACTAAACAGATACAACTTTTATTTTCCTCGCTGTTGTTCCATCTTTTCCGTTCGCCCCCGACTCTCACCCACCGCGGTCTGAAAATTAATGAACGGGTTTTTCCAACTTCTGCTCCTCCTCCCTATTTTCTACGCTCCTCCTAGCTGTGCGCACCGCCCCAAGGCTTTCTCCCTGCCCTGCCCAGCTGTATATAAGACGCTGAGCCTGTGCAGAGGCCAGAAACCTTTGGGACACCTCCAGAGACAGACAGACCTAGGAAGCGCTGTAGCTCAAGGAGAATCATTTGGTCCTCGTCTGTTTTACTTCCCTCACCGCCGCCATGCAGAAGGTTAGTATCCTTAACATTTTCTCTCACTCTCTAGTTTGTTTGTTATATTGCCTTAGTGTTTGCTACGGAAGGAGGAAGGTTAAGTTCAATGTTTTCCGTGTTAGTTTTTCACCTACAAGAATTGTGTTAAAGAAGAGAAAAGATGTTAATATTAGAAAAAGAAACTTGCTTTGGTTATGGGGATTTGGTCGAAGGAGGAGAGGAACGAAGATCAGTAGAATAGGGAAATATGTAGAAAGTTTCGTTTAGTCGGTGCAACATCTGTGGTCATATGCCGGAGAGACAGAAGGGGAAGGAATTATAGGAGGAGGGAACAGATCCCAGGAGACGGGACACAAAGCCCGATTAATACCTGGTACCCATTCACTGGTGGGGTGACAGGGGCCACTCCGCCCGGGAATAGAACCCGGGCTCTCTCTGTTGTGAGCCGAGTGTGCTAACCACTGCACCACGAAGCCCCCAGTAGAATAAGGAGGAAGAGGAGAAAACGAAGACAGATAATAGGAGAAGGTGAGTCAGTAGGGAGGTGGTATAAAGGAACTAGGAGGAGGGAAAAAAATACAATAACAGTAGGAATAGAAAAAAGAAGAATACGGAAAAATTTAGGAAAAGGAACAGTAGGAAGCGGCCAAAAAGAAGAAAACAATAACAGGAGGAGTAGAAGAAAGAGGGAAAGGAGAAGAGAAAAGTAGGAAGTGAACAAGAAGAAAAAGATGAAGGGTAACACACAGCACACCACCAACCCAATCCAACCCAACCCAACCCAACCCAATCTAACCTAACCTAACCTCCCTCTCCTCTCCCGCAGACTCTGATCGTGGGACTGTGCCTGCTGGTGACCCTCGCGGCGGCACTACCATACCCCGACCCCGAAGCCCTGCCCATCCCCGTGGCTGTCGCAATCCCTGACGCAGAGGCTGACGCAGAGGCTGACCCAAGCCGCAGGGGGTACTATGGCGGATATGGAGGACATGGTGGACATGGGTTTGGTGGACATGGGTTTGGTGGATTTGGTGGTGGTTTCGGCGGTTTCGGACATGGAGGACACGGCTTCGGGCATGGTAGCTACGGACATGGCGGCTACGGCGGCTACGGCGGACACGGACACTACCACCACCACCACCACTGAGGTTTTGGTGCTGAGAGCGTTCTGAATCGACGATAAATTAGTGTTATTTATTGCAGCCTGGCGCTACACGTGTGAAATTGTTTTGAATGTTTTTTGTTATACCCGGAATGTTATTAATAAAGAAATGGAAAGTTGTGTTTGTCTTTTGTTTGCTTGCTATACACACCTCAAGGTTATTATGAGTCTACTACTACTACTACTACTACAACCACTACTACTACCAGTACTACTACTACTACTACTACTACTACAACTACAACCACCACTACTACTACTACTACTACTACTACTACAACCACTACTACTATTACTACTATTGCTACTACTACTACTACTACTACTACTACTACTACTACAACAACTACTACTACTAATACTACCACAACAACCACTTCTACTAATACTACTACAACTACTACTACTACCATCACCACTACTACCACCACCACCACTACTACTACTACTACTACTACTACTACAACCACTACTACTACTACTACTACTACTACTACTACTACTACTACTATAGTTCATGCGCGTGGAAGGACAAAAACATCATTCAAGAAAACACGAAAATGAGAGAAAAAAAGAAGAGAAAGAGCAAGACGAAAAACATGGAAGAGGAAGTGGACGAACATGAAATAAAAGAAGAGACAACAACAAAAACACATATTAACCAACACACACACACACACACACACACACACACACACACACACACACACACACACACACACCGTCGTCCATACAAAAGGTCGCCAACCCTTGTTACCAACACCTGATCATTGCTGTGTGGATGCAGAACCCGTCAGACGCGCCTCAATTACGAGGTATGCGTGCGTGCAGGTTAGATAAGTTGATTGGGAAGGCAACGTTCTGCGGAAGATGCCAGAGGTGGGGACACAGGGCGCGGCAACGTGATGACACGGAGAGATCGGTTTTTTGTTCGGGCAACCACGACATCGCTGTTTGCAAGGAGCGATTATTGATGTTGGAGGCATTACGCAACGGTGCCCCCCAACTGTCTTCAAGGACACAACGCCCCGGACAGCAAGAGCCCAGTGAGACCCGGCACCCCTCCCTCAGAGCAGAGATTACACCCCGGGCCAAACTTTGGTAAGGCAAGGGTGGCCGGAGCTAGGGAGGCATGGCCAAGGTCGAGGGGAAGGAAGAAAGACGAACTGACCTTCCTGGCTCTTTCCTGTAAGGGCTGCCTCCGACACGAGATTGGGGGGTAAAAGATTTGACGATGCGCAAGGGACCGTCCTGGTAGGCTATAGCGCCACCCTTACTTAAAGCCGCAGGTGCTCAGTACCAGCTACACCCAGATTTGACAAGACTCACCATGACTCACCTCTCTCACTCTCGTTAAAAATACTATAGCCTAACATTAGTATTTTTCATCATTATAATTGTTATCTATGACTATTTTCGTATCATTAACATTTCGTTCATATGTTAAAGATGAATAGATAGGTATTTTTTTACGCCCTGGATGGTATTCAGCCCTAACCTGTCATGGCGCAAGTGTTTATAGTGGCTTTTATATATATATCATATATATATATCTATATATATATATATATATATAGATATATATATATATATATATATATATATATATATATATATATATATATATATATATATATATATATATATATATATATATATATATATATATATATATATATATATATATATATATATATATATATATATATATATATAGATATAGATATAGATATGTATAAATATAGATAGATAGATAGATAGATAGATAGATAGATAGATAGATAGATATAGATAGATAGATAGATAGATAGATAGATAGATAGATAGATAGTGTGTGTTTGTGTGTGTGTGTGTGTGTGTGTGTGTGTGTGTGTGTGTGTGTGTGTGTGTCGAGAGAAAACAGCTCCCTAGTGATCTGAGCATCTCATTAGCCCAGCCCTGATAGTCCCTAGGCTGAGTAGGAATCACCTCGCTTACTACTCCCCTTCCTATGAGCGCAACAGACACAAGGAGGAAACTGACCGCGAGGTATTTTAGTCTCTTTAGTGTCCTCCTTGAGTGGTCCGTTCGAATCTCTCTCCTAGAACCGATGGGAGAGGGGGGTAAGGATGCAAAGCGCGTACACAGGTCACCTGATAATGCAGGAGGTGGAGGAAGAGGTGGAAAAGGAGGAGGAGGAGGAGGAGGAGGAGGAGGAGGAGAGCGACAGAGGAAAGACAGAACGAGAAGGAATTTGCGTAGCAATAATAATAATAATAATAATAATAATAATAATAATAATAATAATAATAATAATAATAAGAAGAAGAAGAAGAAAAATAATAAGAAAAAAAAAAGATGATGAAGAGGAAGATGAACAACAACAAACATTCTAGACTTGGTCTTAACTAACACCGAGAATATGATCAGCGAGCTAGATGTTGGGGGAGAATTAGGTGGCAGCGATCACAAGGAAATTAGGTTTAAATTAGACAGGGCGGTGACCCGTGAACTCAATCCTGTGTTGGTGCCTGACTTTAGAAGAGCTGATTATGTGGGGCTCAGAAGACACTTTGAGGAGGCAAATTGGGGAACCTTAGGGCTGGATGAGGGCCAGATCTCAGGGCTGGAACCGGAAAGACAGGGGAGCCATGTAGCAATGACCTACAATAATATAGTTAGAGTAATTGCAGAGGGTCAAAGACAGCATATCCCTACCAAGCACGTAGGAAGGAAAATAACGACCCCAAATGGATGACCCGCAGACTCAAGCATGAGATTAGCTTGAAGAGAGGAATTTATAGGAAAATAAAGAACGGAGAAACCCACCTCAGGGGTAGGTATGTTGAGCTAGCCAGGTCGGTGAAGAAGAACGCCCGCCTAGCAAAAAGAAATTATGAGATTAGGGTAGCCAACGAGGCCAAGAGCGATCCCAAGGGCTTCTTCAAATTGTACAGAACGAAAACAAGGGACATAATTGGACCGTTGAAAACGAACACAGGTGAGCTCGTAGAGAATGGAGAAGATATGAGTCAAATGATGAATGACTATTTCCTCTCAGTTTTCACGCAGGAAAATCTAACAACCATTCCGGAGAGAGTTCAGGTATATGAGGGCGAAGAGACACGACAAGTTGAGGGAAGTTATCATTACTAGGCAAGTAGTCCAGGATGAGATTAGTAGGCTGAAGAAAAACAATTCGCCAGGCCCAGACGAAGTATTCCCGAGGGTTCTGAAAGAGTGCAAGGAGATCGTCAGTGGCCCACTTACCGATATCTTTAAGATGTCGGTAAATTATGGGTATGTGCCTAATCAATGGAAAGTAGCTAATGTGACGCCGATTTTCAAAAAGGGAGACAAGTCAGCCACCTCAAATTATCGCCCAATTAGCTTAACATCAGTTGTAGGAAAGATGTTGGAGTCAGTTATAGCCGGGAGCATTCGGGACCATCTAGAAAAGCATAATTTAATTCATGATTCATAGCACGGGTTCACAAAGGGTAGGTCTTGCCTTACTAACCTGTTGTCCTTCTACACTAAAGTAATCGAGGCGGTTGACCGAGATGAAAACTATGACATATTGTATCTAGATTTCAGTAAAGCGTTCGACAAACTTCCCCATCACAGGCTATTACTAAAATTACAGGCTCACGGCGTAGATGGGAAAGTTTTGAATTGGATCAGGGTGTGGCTTAGTGGGAAGAAGCAGAGAGTGCAAATCAATGGTAAAAAATCTGAATGGGGCAGTGTTACGAGTGGAGTCCCACATGGGTCGGTGCTGGGTCCTCTGCTTTTTATTATTTACATCAATGACTTGGACAGAGGAATTAGTAGTGATGTCAGAAAGTTCGCAGATGATACCAAGATCGGTAGAGTAATCCAATCAGACAGGGACACTAGCGTTCTCCAGGATGAGCTTGACAGATTATATGATTGGGCGGGGAAGTGGCAGATGGAATTCAATGTCGGGAAGTGTAGCATTCTGAGTGCAGGCAGCAATAACCTCTCACACAATTACTCATTAAATGACACTCCTCTAAGCAGGTCTGGGCGTGAGAGAGAGTTAGGAGTCCTAGTGAGCGCTGACCTCTGTCCTAGGACATATGGCTGCCTACAAATGAATAAACCATTTATTATTATTATTAATGCATTCAGGCTAAAAATCGGGCAAACAGAGTACTGGGTTTCATCTCAAGGAGCGTAAGCAATAGGAGCGCTGAATTCATCCTCAAACTTTATTTACACTAGTTAGACCTCATCTCGATTATGCAGTTCAGTTCTGGTCCCCCTACTATAGAATGGATATCAAGATGTTAGAATCTGTACAGAGGAGGATGACAAAGATGATTCAGGGGGTGAGAAACTTGCCTTATGAAGACAGGCTGAAGCATTTTAATCTACACTCTCTAGAAAGGCGAAGGTTGCGAGGAGACGATCGAAGTCTATAAATGGATGAAGGGCTTTAATAAAGGGGATGTCAATAAGATTTTGAGTTAAAGAGCCAGGTAGGACGCGTAGCAATGGTTTTAAGTTAGACAAATTCAGATTCAACAAAGATATAGGCAAGTATTGGTTCACCAATAGAGTGGTGGACGAATGGAACAGGCTTGGGAGCCATGTTGTGGGTGTCAATACCATAGATACATTCAAGAAGAGGTTAGATGAAGCCATGGATGGTGAGGTAAGGTGGGGTTGAGTGTACAGGAGCTGCCTTGTATAGGCCAACCGGCTTCTTGCAGGCTCCTTACGTTCTTATGTTCTTCTTATGTTCAAATGGTGCTCGGCGGCAAACTGGTTCACTTCACTGTGTTCTCACCGTAGCGTGCTCGGTGAAAATGGTGATTTGTGGTGTATATGGGTGTTACAGTGGTTCAACTGCGGAAAGTCGTCAAGGTGTGAAGTTCATTAGGTTTCCTAGAGACAAACACACCTTGAAGAATTGGATTTTGGGCTGCAAACGAAAAGATAAAGTGAAGGTGAAGTTTGCGTGGGTGAGGTCCAAACATTTTCCAAGAAAGTGATAACATTAAAGAAAAACCAATAAAGCTCTACAGTGAAAGTTTGGTAAAGGTAAATTCATTAGTTGAAAATTTGCGTAAATATTATACAATATATATGTATGTATAAATTTTTTATTTATTTATTATATATGACATGATTAGCTACCCCTGCAAATTAAGTTGTGGAAAACTAATGTTAATAAAAGTTCAGAAAACGTAAACATCGATGGTAGCCAGAAATATTTCTGCAGTTTGTTTACCATGTTTCTCACATTATTTATATTATTGTATACTATTAGCCAACACAACAGCTGCCTAATTTAATTACTTATCCTTAGCAATCAAAAAAGTGCAAAATCTGACCATAAATAAGAATAAAGAAGGGTTTTCTAGTACATTTTATACCGTGAGGACAGGGTGAGAGTGAACCAGATGACGTACCGCAGTCATGACGCCACCGATGACGTTTCAGTAAGCTATCCTTTTAAGGGACTCTCACACATTCCCGATCCCGGTCCCGATCGTCCCCGATGACTCCCGATAAGCCGATCGGGGCTTGACCGCCGACAAAATAGGCAATAGTCCCCGGACCGGCGGTTTACCGGCGGTATACCGGCGACCATATACGATTTTCGATTTCTTCGACCGGCGACTGCAGCAGGTCAGTCGGCGGTAGACCGCCGGCCTACCGGCGGAAGACCTGCTGCACATCGACGAGCAAACACTTTCTTTGCATGTTCATATATTTATACTTACCTCATAAACAGCTTCATACCGACATTCATTCCTGTGTAATAAAACCTCTCTCTCTCTCTCCTTTCACCCATTCCTCTTCCTCCTTTTTTCATCTCTTTCCACCCTCTTCCTTCCTTCCTCACTCTCCTCCATCCTCCCTCTCTCTTCCTCACTCCTCCCACCTGTTCCTCCTTCCATTCCTTTCTCTGTCTGTCTGTCTGTCTGTCTGTCTGTCTCTCTCTCTCTCTCTCTCTCTCTATCTATATCTATCTATCTATCTCTCTATATATATCTCTATCTATCTATATCTATATATATATCTATATCTATATATCTATATATATATCTCTCTATATCTCTATCTATCTATATCTATATATATATATATATATATATATATATATATATATATATATATATATATATATATATATATATATATTTTTTTTTTTTTCTCTCTCTTTCACCCATTCCTCTTCCTCCTTTATCGCATCTCTCTCTCTCTTCATCCTCGCTCCTACCTGTTCCTCTTCGTTTTCCTCCTTCCTCCTCGCTAATCCCCAGGTCAGACACAGGTGTTCACCGCGGTCGACCGCCGGTCTGCCGCCGGTCTGCCGTGGTTGTCGGCGGTTGACCTCCGGTCGACCGGCGACATTTTTCCACACTGCCGGTCGACTGGGCGCATCGCCGATATCTTTGAAAATTTTAAAGTTGACCGGCGGTGGTCGGCTGCGTCGACGGTCCTCAGGGTCGACTGGCGGTAGACTGGCGGTCTGCCGCCGACAATCCCGATCTTACAGCCGGTCGACCGGCGACCGGCTTATCGGGAGTCATCGGGGACGGTCGCGACCAGGACCGGAATGTGAGAGCCCTTAGTATATAATCATTGGTGGTGGAAGGGGCTCTTACTATTCCCGGTCCCGGTCGCGACCGTCCCCGATGACTCCCGATAAGCCGGTCGCCGGTCGACCGGCTGTAAGATCGGGGATTGTCGGCGCGACCGGGAATGTGTGAGAGCCCCTTAAGGCTCTTCTTCTCATCAACTTTCCTCCTCTTACTGATAGTCTTCTACCTCTTAAATTCCGCCGCCATGTTGCCTCTCTTTCTATCTTCTATCGATATTTTCACGCTGACTGCTCTTCTGAACTTGCTAACTGCATGCCTCCCCCCTCCCGCGGCCTCACCACACACAACTTTCTACTCAAGCTCATCCTTTTACTGTCCAAATCCCTTACGCACGAGTTAACCAGCATTTTCACTCTTTCATCCCTCACGCTGGTCAACTCTGGAACAATCTTCCTTCAACTGTATTTCCTTCTGCCTACGACTTGAACTCTTTCAAGAGGAGGGTATCAGGACACCTCTCCTCCCGAAAATGACCTCTCTTTCGGCCACTCCTCTGGACTCTTTTGTAGGAAGTGAGTAGCGGGCTTTTTTTTTGTTTCCTTTTTTTTTGCCCTTGAACTGTTTCCTCTGCGGAAAAAAAAAGCAGAAGAATAAGACGAAAAAGAAGAGAAAGAAAGAAGAAGAATTACCCGTTTAGAATATGTAAGAACAGAAAAAGGAGGAAAATACAAGTAGAAAGAAATCGAAAGACCGCCAGAAGAGTTCCAGGAGGAGGAGGAGGAGGAGGAGGAGGAGGAGGAGGAGGAGGAGAATGTGCAAGAGGAGGAGGCGGAAGAGGAGAAGAGCAGACGGCATAGGAACAAGAAGACTAAACAGCTACAACTTTTATTTCCCTCGCTGTTGTTTTCCCGTCCGCCCCCGACTCTCACCCACCGCGGACAAAAAAAATCATGAACGCGGGTTTTTCCAACTTCTGCCCCTCCTCCCTCTTTTCCACGCTCCTCCTAGCTGTGCGCACCGCCCCAAGGCTTTCTCCCTGCCCTGCCCAGCTGTATATAAGACGTTGAGCCTGTGCAGAGGCCAGAAACCTTTGGGACACCTCCAGAGACAGACAGACCTAGGAAGCGCTGTAGCTCAAGGAGAATCATTTGGTCCTCGTCTGTTTCACTTCCTTCACCGCCGCCATGCAGAAGGTTAGTATCCTTAACATTTTCTCTCTCTCTCTAGTTTGTTTGTTATATTGCCTTAGTGTTTGCTTTGGAAGGAGGAAGGTTAAGTTCAATGTTTTCCGTGTTAGTTTTCACCTACAAGAGTTGTGTAAAAGAAGAGAAAAGATGTCAGTATTAGAAAAAAAACCTTGCTTTGGTTATGGGGATTTGGTCGTAGGAGGAGAGGAACGAAGATCAGTAGAATAAGGAGGAAGAGGATAAAACGAAGACAGATAATAGGAGAAGGTGAACCAGTAGGGAGGTGGTATAAAGGAACTAGGAGGAGGGAAAAAATAGCTACAATAACAGTAGGAGTAGAAGAAAGAAGAAAAGGGAAAAATTTAGGAAAAGGAACAGTAGGAAGCGGCCAAGAAGAAGAAAACAATAACAGGAGGAGTAAAAGACAGAGGGAAAGGAGAAGAGAACAGTAGGAAGTGAACAAGAAGAAAAAGATGAAGAGTAACACACAGCACACCACCAACCCAACCCAACCCAACCCAACCCAACCCAACCCAACCCAACCTAACCTAACCTAACCTCCCTCTCCACTCCCGCAGACTCTGATCGTGGGACTGTGCCTGCTGGTGACCCCGGCTGACGCACCCCATACCCCGACTGACCCTGCCCATCCCCGTGGCTGTCGCAATCCCTGACGCAGAGGCTGACGCAGAGGCTGACCCAAGCCGCAGGGGGTACTATGGCGGATATGGAGGACATGGTGGACATGGGTTTGGTGGATTTGGTGGTGGTTTCATGGTTTCGGACATGGAGGACACGGCTTCGGGCATGGTAGCTACGGACATGGCGGCTACGGCGGCTACGGCGGACACGGACACTACCACCACCACCACCACTGAGGTTTTGGTGCTGAGAGCGTTCTGAATCGACGATAAATTAGTGTTATTTATTGCAGCCTGGCGCTACACGTGTGAAATTGTTTTGAATGTTTTTTTTTATACCCGGAATGTTATTAATAAAGAAATGGAAGGTTGTGTTTGTCTTTTGTTTGCTTGCTATGCACACCTCAAGGTTATCATGAGTCTTCTACTACTACTACTATTACTACTACAACCACTTCTACTACTACTACTACAACTACAACTACTACTACTACTACTACTACTACTACTACTACTACTACTACTACTACTACTACTACTACTACTATTACTACTACTACTACTACTACTACTACTACTACTACTACTACTACTACTACTATTACTACTATTACTACTACTACAACCACTTCTGCTACTACTACAACCACTTCTATTACTACTACAACCACTTCTACTACTACTACAACAACAACAACAACTACTACTACTACTACTACTATTACTATTATTACTACTACTACTACTACTACTATTACTACTACGACTACTACTACTACTACTACTACTACTACTACTACTACTACTATTACTACTACTACTATTACTACTACTACTACTACTATTACTACCACGACTACTACTACTACATAAGAACATAAGAACATAAGAACGTTGGAGTCTACAAGAGGCCGGTAGGCCTGTACGAGGCAGCTCCTTTGACCCTAAGCTTAGGCCTGTACAGGCAAGTCAGCTCCTTGATCTCTAAGCGTGTATCTAACCCCACCTAATATCGCTGTCCATGAATTTATCTAGTCTATTTTTGAATGTGACAATTGTATTGGCACTCACCACATGACTGCTAAGCCTATTCCACTCATCCACCACCCTGTTAGTAAACCAATTTTTGCCTATGTCCCTGTTGAATCTGAATTTATCCAGTTTAAACCCGTTACTTCGTGTCCTACCCGGTTCTCTTACCAACAAAACCTTATGAATGTCTCCCTTATTAAAGCCCTTCATCCATTTATAAACCTCGATCATGTCTCCACGCACCCTTCGCCTTTCTAGAGAATGCAAGTTTAACTGTTTGAGTCTTTCCTCGTATGGCAAGTTTCTCAACCCCTGAATCATCTTAGTCATCCTCCTCTGCACCGATTCTAACATTTTGATATCCATTCTATAGTAGGGTGACCAGAACTGAACCGCATAGTCAAGATGAGGTCTAACTAATGCTAAATATAGTTTGAGGAAGACTTCGGGGCTTCTGTTGCTTACGCTCCTTGAAATAAATCCCAGTACCCTGTTTGCTCGATTTCTAGCTTGAATGCATTGTACCCTTGGACGGAAATCAGACCTCATTAAGACCCCTAAATCCCGCTCGCAATAGTTATGTGAGGGGTTGTTCCTACCTACACTCAGAATACTGCACTTCCCTACATTGAACTCCATCTGCCATTTATCCGCCCAGTCATATAATCTGTTGAGTTCACTTTGGAGAATACTAGCGTCCTGATCCGACTCAATTACTCTACCGATCTTGGTATCATCTGCAAATTTACTAACATCACTACTAATTCCTGTGTCTAAGTCATTGATATAAATAATAAACAAAAGTGGACCTAATACCGAACCTTGTGGGACCCCACTCGTAACACATCCCCAGTCAGATCTTTTACCATTGATTTGCACTCTTTGCTTCCTATTGCTAAGCCACGCCTTGACCCAGTTCAAAACTTTACCCTCTACTCCGTGAGCCTGTAATTTAAGCAACAGTCGTTGGTGAGGAACTTTGTCAAACGCTTTACTAAAATCAAGATAGATTACATCATAATTTTCATCTCTGTCAACCGCCTCAAATACTTTATTGTAGAAGGACAAGAGATTGGTGAGGCATGACCTACCTTTTGTGAACCCATGCTGCGAGTCGTGAATTAAGCTATGTTTTCTAAATGCTCCTGAATGTTCCTGGCTATTATGGACTCCAGCATCTTCCCTATAACCGATGTTAAGCTAATTGGGCGATAGTTTGAAGCAACTGACCTGTCCTCTTTTAAAAATCGGCGTCACATTAGCTACTTTCCATAGGCTCGGCACATAGTTAGTATTTACCGACATCTTAAAGATGTCGGTTAGTGGGTCTCTGATTATATCACCTAGCTCCTTTAATACCCTCGGAAATATCCCGTCAGGACCTGGCGACTTGTTCTTCTTAAGCTTATCTATCTCATCCTGAACTACTTGCCTGGTAATGATTATATCCCTCAATTTATCGCCATCCCCGCCCTCGTACACCTGAACTCTTTCCGGTATAGTCGTTCGATCCTCCTGTGTGAATACTGAAAGGAAGTAGTCGTTCAACAATGTGCTCATATTTTCGTAATTTTCTACTAGCTCCCCTGTGTTTGATTTCAGCGGTCCAATTTTCTCCCGTGTTTTAATTAACACACACACACACACACACACACACACACACACACACACACACACACACACACACACACACACACACACACACACACACACACACGTCACTCCCATCCCCAAAGTCACCAGCCCCACATCTCTTAATGAACTAAGACCCATTGCTATCACTCCAATCCCGAGCCTGCTTTGTGAAGACTTTGTATTCAGCTGGGCATATGATGCTATTCATTACAAAATTGATCAGAGGCAGTTCGGCAACGTCAGAGCCTCCTCCACAACACATTGCCTCATTAGTTTCCTTGATTTCATTCTAAAAAAAAACCTGGAAACCAGAAAAAAACTTCCTCTGCCCTCGCCTTTATTGACTTTCGGAAAGCCTTCGACCTGGTTGACCACACCACTGTCATCACCAAGGCCATAAACATCGGCCTGCCCTCCCACCTGACATCCTGGCTGGCGGACTTCCTGACGCACCGGCACCAAGCTGTGCGTCATCAGGGCTGCACCTCCACCCTCCAGCCCCTCTCTGCTGGGGTGCCACAAGGGACGCGCATGGGGCCTCTTTGTTTCCTTATTCTGATTAACAATGCACTGTTAGACGCCCCTCATCGCTGGAAGTACGTGGATGATTCTACAGTGGGCATCTCCATCAACAACACAGCCCCTGACTACACGCCCCTACAACACATTCTGGACCGACTGCAGAGCTGGCCGCAAGGTAACCACTTCACCATCAACACCAACAAGACGGTGATGATGCATTTTCACACATCCACCACTGCCATCCCACCGCCAGCCATGGAGGTTGGCACTCACCAGCTGCAGGTGATTGAATCCACCATACTACTTGGAGTCACCCTAGACAGCAAGCTGAGCTGGGGCAAGCACGTCACCACCATCATGAGGGCGGCTTCCTATAAACTTTTCATGCTGAGGCGCATGAAAGCACTGGGAGCCCCCCAAAGGACGCCTAAAGAACTAGTTCGTACACCACCTTCATCCTCCCCAGACTCCTCTATGCCTCTCCTGCTTGGGCTTCCTCCATCAACAAGACCCAGCAACGCCAATTAGAGAGAGTGCAAAGGCGTGCTTGCAGACAGATTCTGGGCAGTGCTTACACTAACTACGAGAACGCACTCACCCCACTGAATCTGCCCACCCTACAGGACCGATACCAGGCAAACCTAACCAAATTCGGCAAGTCCCTCCTCCACAACCCCCGCCATAGAGATCTACTCCCACCCGCCCTCCCTCCCCCCACTAGACCCACAAGACACCACAATATTCTCGTCCCGGTCAAAACTCGCACGGACAGATATCGGCTTAGTGCGATACCGACGCTTGTGAGGGTCATTAACACCTCCATGATCACATGACCCCTCCACCTCAACAAGAAGACTAAACAGCTACAACTTTTATTTCCCTCGCTGTTGTTTTCCCGTCCGCCCCCGACTCTCACCCAACGCGGACAAAAAAAATCATGAACGCGGGTTTTTCCAACTTCTGCCCCTCCTCCCTCTTTTCCACGCTCCGCCTAGCTGTGCACGCCCCAGGCTTTCTCCCTGCCCTGCCCAGCTGTATATAAGACGCTGAGTCTGTGCAGAGGCCAGAAACCTTTGGGACACCTCCAGAGACAGACAGACCTAGGAAGCGCTGTAGCTCAAGGAGAATCATTTGGTCCTCGTCTGTTTCACTTCCCTCACCGCCGCCATGCAGAAGGTTAGTATCCTTAACATTTTCTCTCACTCTCTAGTTTGTTTGTTATATTGCCTTAGTGTTTGCTTTGGAAGGAGGAAGGTTAAGTTCAATGTTTTCCGTGTTAGTTTTCACCTACAAGAGTTATGTAAAAGAAGAGAAAAGATGTCAGTATTAGAAAAAAAACCTTGCTTTGGTTATTGGGATTTGGTCGTAGGAGGAGAGGAACGAAGATCAGTAGAATAAGGAGGAAGAGGATAAAACGAAGACAGATAATAGGAGAAGGTGAACCAGTAGGGAGGTGGTATAAAGGAACTAGGAGGAGGGAAAAAATAGCTACAATAACAGTAGGAGTAGAAGAAAGAAGAAAAGGGAAAAGTTTAGGAAAAGGAACAGTAGGAAGCGGCCAAGAAGAAGAAAACAATAACAGGAGGAGTAAAAGACAGAGGGAAAGGAGAAGAGAACAGTAGGAAGTGAACAAGAAGAAAAAGATGAAGAGTAACACACAGCACACCACCAACCCAACCCAACCCAACCCAACCCAACCCAACCCAACCCAACCTAACCTAACCTAACCTCCCTCTCCACTCCCGCAGACTCTGATCGTGGGACTGTGCCTGCTGGTGACCCTCGCGGCGGCACTACCATACCCCGACCCCGAAGCCCTGCCCATCCCCGTGGCTGTCGCAATCCCTGACGCAGAGGCTGACGCAGAGGCTGACCCAAGCCGCAGGGGGTACTATGGCGGATATGGAGGACATGGTGGACATGGGTTTGGTGGATTTGGTGGTGGTTTCGGCGGTTTCGGACATGGAGGACACGGCTTCGGGCATGGTAGCTACGGACATGGCGGCTACGGCGGCTACGGCGGACACGGACACTACCACCACCACCACCACTGAGGTTTTGGTGCTGAGAGCGTTCTGAATCGACGATAAATTAGTGTTATTTATTGCAGCCTGGCGCTACACGTGTGAAATTGTTTTGAATGTTTTTTCATACCCGGAATGTTATTAATAAAGAAATGGAAGGTTGTGTTTGTCTTTTGCTTGCTTGCTATGCACACCTCAAGGTTATCATGAGTCTACTACTACTACTACTACTACTACTATTACTACTACAACCACTTCTACTACTACTACAACTACTACTACTATTACTACTACTACTACTACTACTACTACTACTGCAACCACTTCTACTACTACTACAACCACTTCTACTACTACAACAACAACAACAACAACAACAACTACTACTACTATTACTATTACTATTACTACTACTACTACTACTACTATTAATACTACGACTACTAGTACTACTACTACTACTTTTTTTTTTTTTTTTACAACAAAGGAGGCAGCTCAAGGGCACACAAAAAAAGAAAACAATAATAAAAAAAAAGCCCGCTACTCGCTGCTCCTAAAGTAAAACAAAAGAGGTGGCCGAAAGGAAGATCAAATACAGGAGGAGAGGTGTCCTGATACCCTCCTCTTGAAAGAGTTCAAGTCGTAGGCAGGAGGAAATACAGATGAAGGAAGATTGTTCCAGAGTTTACCAGCGTGAGGGATGAAAGAGTGAAGATGCTGGTTAACTCTTGCATAAGGGGTTTGGACAGTATAGGGATGAGCATGAGTAGAAAGTCGAGTGCAGCGGGGCCGCGGGAGGGGGGGAGGCATGCAGTTAGCAAGTTCAGAAGAGCAGTCAGCGTGGAAATATCGATAGAAGATAGAAAGAGAGGCAACATTGCGGCGGAATTTAAGAGGTAGAAGACTATCAGTATGAGGAGGAGAGCTGATGAGACGAAGAGCCTTAGCCTCCACTCTGTCCAGAAGAGCTGTGTGAGTGGAGCCTCCCCACACATGAGATGCATACTCCATACGAGGGCGGACAAGGCCCCTGTATATGGACAGCAACTGTGCTGGGAGAAGAACTGGCGGAGACGGTACAGAACGCCCAGCCTCGAGGAAGCTGATTTAGTAAGAGATGAGATATGAAGTTTCCAGTTGAGATTTTGAGTTAAGGATAGACCGAGGATGTTTAGTGTTGAGGAAGGTGATAGCTGGGTGTTGTCAAAGAATAGGGGATAGTTGTTTGGAAGATTGTGTCGAGTGGATAGGTGGAGAAACTGTGTTTTTGAGGCGTTGAAGGACACCAGGTTCTTCTTGCCCCAATCGGAAATAATAGTAAGGTCTGGGGCTAAGCGTTCTGCAGCCTCCAGCCTTGAGTCGTTAAGTTCCTGAAGGGTGGGTCTTCTATTAAAAGAAGTTGAGTAATGCAGAGTGGAATCATCGGCGTAGGAATGGATAGGACAGTTCGTTTTGGAAAGAAGATCATCAATGAACAACAGAAAAAGAGTGGGAGATAGGACAGAACCCTGTGGGACACCACTGTTAATAGACTTAGGGGAAGAACAGTGACCGTCTACCACGGCAGAAATAGAACGGTCAGAAAGGAAACTGGAGATAAAGGTACAGAGAGAAGGATAGAAACCGTAGGAGGGTAGTTTAGAAAGCAAAGATTAGTGCCAGACCCTATCAAAAGCTTTTGATATGTCCAGCGCAATAGCATAAGTTTCACCGAAACGGCTAAGAGAGGATGACCATGAGTCAGTTAAGAAGGCTACTACTACTACTACTACTACTATTACTACCACCATCACCACTACTACTACCACCACCAGTGCAACTACAACTACTACTACTACTACTACTACTACTATAGTTCAAGCGCGTGGAAGGACAAAAACATCATTCGAGGAAACACGAAAAAGGGAAAAAAAAAAAAAGAGAAAGAGTAAGACGATAAACATGGAAGCGGAAGTGGACGAACATGAAATAAAATAAAGAGACAACAACAAAAACAATTAATTAACACACACACACACACACACACACACGTCACTCTCATCCCCAAGGTCACCAACCCCACCTCACTTAATGAACTAAGACCCATTGCTATCACTCCAATCCCGAGCCTGCTTTGTGAAGACTTTGTATTCAGCTGGGCATATGATACTATTCATTACAAAATTGATCAGAGGCAGTTCGGCAACGTCAGAGCCTCCTCCACAACACATTGCCTCATTAGTTTCCTTGATTTCATTCTAAAGAAACCTGGAAACCAGAAAAAAAACTTCCTCTGCCCTCGCCTTTATTGACTTTCGGAAAGCCTTCGACCTGGTTGACCACACCACTGTCATCACCAAGGCCATAAACATCGGTCTGCCCTCCCACCTGACATCCTGGCTGGCGGACTTCCTGACGCACCGGCACCAAGCTGTGCGTCATCAGGGCTGCACCTCCACCCTCCAGCCCCTCTCTGCTGGGGTGCCACAAGGGACGCGCATGGGGCCTCTTTGTTTCCTTATTCTGATCAACAATGCACTGTTAGACGCCCCTCATCGCTGGAAGTACGGGGATGATTCTACAGTGGGCATCTCCATCAACAACACAGCCCCTGACTACACGCCTCTACAGCACATTCTGGACCGCCTGCAGAGCTGGACGCAAGACAACCACGTCACCATCAACACCAACAAGACGGTGGTGATGCTTTTTCACACCTCCACCACTGCCATCCCACCGCCAGCCCTGGAGGTTGGCCCTCACCAGCTGCAGGTGGTTGAATCCACCAAACTACTTGGAGTCACCCAAGACAGCAAGCTGAGCTGGGGCAAGCACGTCACCACCATCATCAGGGAGGCTTCCTACAAACTTTTCATGTTGAGGCGCATGAAGGCACTGGGAGCCCCCCAAAGGTCGCTCAAGGACCTGTACACCACCTTCATCCTTCCCAGACTCCTCTACGCCTCTCCTGCTTGGGCTTCCTCCATCAACAAGACTCAGCAACGCCAATTAGAGAGAGTGCAAAGGCGTGCTTGCAGACAGATTCTGGGCAGTGCTTACACTAACTACGAAAATGCACTCACCCAGCTGAATATGCCCACCCTACAGGACCGATACCAGACAAACCTAACCAAATTCGGCAAGTCCCTCCTCCTCAGCCCCCGTCATAGAGATCTACTCCCACCCGCCCTCCCTCCCCCCACTAGACCCACAAGACACCACAATATTCTCGTCCCGGTCAAAACTCGCACGGACAGATATCGGCTTAGTGCGATACCGACGCTTGTGAGGGTCATTAACACCTCCATGATCACATGACCCCTCCACCTCAACACACACACACACACACACACACACACACACACACACACACACACACACACACATAAGAACATAAGAACATAAGAACGCAGGAGTCTGCAAGAGGCCGGTAGGCCTGTACGAGGCAGCTCCTTTGACCCTAAGCTCCCGTGTATCTAACCCCACCTAATATCGCTGTCCATGAATTTATCTAGTCTATTTTTGAATGTGACAATTGTATTGGCACTCACCACATGACTGCTAAGCCTATTCCACTCATCCACCACCCTATTAGTAAACCAATTTTTGCCTATGTCCCTGTTGAATCTGAATTTATCCAGTTTAAACCCGTTACTTCGTGTCCTACCCGGTTCTCTTACCAACAAAACCTTATGAATGTCTCCATTATTAAAGCCCTTCATCCATTTATAAACCTCGATCATGTCTCCACGCACCCTTCGCCTTTCTAGAGAATGCAAGTTTAACTGTTTGAGTCTTTCCTCGTATGGCAAGTTTCTCAACCCCTGAATCATCTTAGTCATCCTCCTCTGCACCGATTCTAACATTTTGATATCCATTCTATAGTAGGGTGACCAGAACTGAACTGCATAGTCAAGATGAGGTCTAACTAATGCTAAATATAGTTTGAGGAAGACTTCGGGCTTCTGTTGCTTACGCTCCTTGAAATAAATCCCAGTACCCTATTAGCTCGATTTCTAGCTTGAATGCATTGTGCCCTTGGACGGAGATCAGAGCTCACTAAGACCCTAAATCCCTTTCGCACCCAGACCTACTTATGAGAGTGTCATTTAAGCAATAGTTATGTGAGGGTTGTTCCTACACTCAGAATACTGCACTTCCCTACATTGAACTCCATCTGCCATTTATCCGCCCAGTCATATAATCTGTTGAGTTCACCTTGGAGAATACTAGCGTCCTGATCCGACTCAATTACTCTACCGATCTTGGTATCATCTGCAAATTTACTAACATCACTACTAATTCCTGTGTCTAAGTCATTGATATAAATAATAAACAAAAGTGGACCTAATACCGAACCTTGTGGGACCCCACTCGTAACACATCCCCAGTCAGATCTTTTACCATTGATTTGCACTCTTTGCTTCCTATTGCTAAGCCACGCCTTGACCCAGTTCAAAACTTTACCCTCTACTCCGTGAGCCTGTAATTTAAGCAACAGTCGTTGGTGAGGAACTTTGTCAAACGCTTTACTAAAATCAAGATAGATTACATCATAATTTTCATCTCTGTCAACCGCCTCAAATACTTTATTGTAGAAGGACAAGAGATTGGTGAGGCATGACCTACCTTTTGTGAACCCATGCTGCGAGTCGTGAATTAAGCTATGTTTCTCTAAATGCTCCTGAATGTTCCTGGCTATTATGGACTCCAGCATCTTCCCTATAACCGATGTTAAGCTAATTGGGCGATAGTTTGAAGCAACTGACCTGTCCCCTTTTAAAATCGGCGTCACATTAGCTACTTTCCATAGGCTCGGCACATAGTTAGTATTTACCGACATCTTAAAGATGTCGGTTAGTGGGTCTCTGATTATATCACCTAGCTCCTTTAATACCCTCGGAAATATCCCGTCAGGACCTGGCGACTTGTTCTTCTTAAGCTTATCTATCTCATCCTGAACTACTTGCCTGGTAATGATTATATCCCTCAATTTATCGCCATCCCCGCCTCGTACACCTGAACTCTTTCCGGTATAGTCGTTCGATCCTCCAGTGTGAATACTGAAAGGAAGTAGTCGTTCAACAATGTGCTCATATTTTCGTAATTTTCTACTAGCTCCCCTGTGTTTGTTTTCAGCGGTCCAATTTTCTCCCGTGTTTTTGTTCTATACATCTGAATGAAGCCCTTAGGATTACTTTTCGCCTCATTTGCTACTTTGATCTCATAGTTTATTTTTGCTATCCTGGTGTTTTTCTTAACTAATCTTGATAGTTCGACGTACCGGCCCTGAGATGTATTTCACCATTCTTTATTTTCTGATAAATTCCCTTCTTTAACCCAATCTCGTGTTTTAGTCCACGAGTCATCCACTTAGGATCATTGTTTTCTTTTCTAAGTGTTCACTGTGGTATATGCTGACCTTGCCCCTCTACTATTACTCTAACTATTGTAAGACATTTCTACCTGGTTCTCCTGGCTCTCCAATCCGCAGTTCTGGCCCTCATGAATCCCTAAATTATCCCAGTTTACCCCTTCAAGATGTCTTCGAAGCCCCTCGTAGTTTGCTCTTCTAAAATATGGCACTAACACTGGGTTTGGATCGGGTTACCGCCCAGTCTAAGCTAAAACGAACCGTTCTGTGGTCACTATTTCCTAACTCTCCGCCCACCTCCAACTCACGTAGCAAGTTCCCATTATTGGTTAGGACTAAGTCTAATATGTTATCTCCTCTGGTAGGCTCAGTAACTACCTGCTTAAGGAAATTATCTTGTATAACTTCAAGAAAGTCCTCGGCTTCCAGGTCACCCACTAGATCTTCCCAGTCTATATTCCTATAATTAAAGTCCCCCATTACGCAGACATTTCTACTCATACTCGCCCTGCCAATCTCCTGTAGTAATATACTCGTGTCCTGCCTGTTAAGGTTGGGTGGCCTGTATATAACTCCTAGAGTTAGTTTTCTTTTCCTTTGTAAACGTCCACCCAAACTGATTCTGAATCCATGTTAGTTTTGACTGAGTTGTTAACTAAACATTTAAGTGAGTCTTTAACATATAGCGCAACTCCACCTCCCTTTCTGCCCCTTCTGTCTTTGTGAAACATCTGATAACCCGTTATTTCAAATTCTGACCTAAAATTTCTATTAGCAAAGTCTATCCATGTCTCAGTGATCGCTATTATGTCAAAATTTTCTGAACAAGCTTCACCCCTTAGTAAGTCTATCTTGTTTCTGAGGCTCCTGCTGTTAGTATAGAAGATTCTTAGCCCGTCCTCTGTTACTCCTCTAGAATTACTTCTAAGCTGCCTGGTTATATTATGAGCTAGATGTCCCCTCCCATTACTCCTCCCATTGCTCCCATTACTCCTCCCCCCCTCGCCTATACTAAAAAATCCCCCAGGGTACCAAGTGCTCGCTCAAGGGAGTCTGAGAGAGCCTCAACACCCTTGAACGTCAAGTGTATCCCGTCACGGGCGTAGAGGGCGTCGTTGCCAAAGAAGAGGTCCCAATTGTCGACGAACAGCCACCCATTGCGCTCGCAGTGCTCAGCAAGTCTGCTGTTCACTGCTATCGCCCTGGACAGCCATCCATCGCCAACGCCCCTCCTTGGCAGGACTCCACACACTACTGGTGACCCACCAGCGTCACGTATCCTGCCTAACAATTCTCTAAAACGCCTGAAAAGGTCCTCGCTTGGCACACGAGAAACGTCGTTTCCGCCACAGCTGAGAAAGACAATGGGGTTCGATCCCTCGCTTGCCATACACGCCTCAATCCTGTCTGATATATGGCCCACCCCTGCCCCTGGGAAACACACCCTCGTACTGTTCTTATCCTTGGAGCAAAAATACCTGTCAACATAACGAACCTGACTATCACCAACAACAAGAACCCGACGGTCGGAAGGGGGGCCACTTCCCCCATCACTCACCACATAAAACTAATTGTATGGTATTTTGTGTATTTTCAGCCTTATGGCTGCCTACAAATGAATAAACCATTTATTACTATTATTATTACACACACACACACACACACACACACACACACACACCGTCGTCCATACAAAAGATCGCCAACCCTTGTTACCAACACCTGATCATTGTTATGTGGATGCAGAGCCCGTCAGACGCGCCTCAATAGGCGCACCTAACATGTGGGGTACAAACTTGGCGGAGGGACTGTTTTTTGGGCGCCATTAAAGGTAATGGCTAAAGAGTAGCTTAGCCGGATATTTTGTTTTTATTTATTAATGATCCACGAGACATCCTGGAGGTAAAGCAAAGTATGTGCTTATCTTTGTGTTCATTCATACACACACTGGTAACATTTCTGTGGAGTCTGATTCACTTATTAGAGTGAAATTCTATTGTGATAAACAGTCACAAATTCGTGTCACTAGTAAAAATGAAACTAGTAATTTAAGTTTTTCCACCATGAAATACACACAAATAGATAAATATGAAAGCTCACGAAGTCACAATAAGTGACATCACCTGCTTTGCGCAGTAAAAGTATGCTATTTTAGGTATCTGACACCCGCAATATGGCAGGCTGCTGCTGCCTCGGCCACAGATTATTGCCAGATTGTCGTACTCAGCCGCTTATATTTCCCGACTTCCTGCCACAAAACTGTATTCTGGGCTCCAAAAACGAAACTAATTTATAGTTATCGTTAAAAGAGTAAGATCCTGATGTTTCTTGGCAATAGTTAGGCGTCGAAAACCGTTAAATACTATGCTCTGAGTACGACAATCTGGCAACGGTGGCTATACGTATTTTCATGTTATTGTTCTGTTGTTTACTGAATGTTGTGTTCAAGAAAAAGAGTACGAAATACAAGTATAACATTACCTTCTTTAACTTAAGAAACGTCCTGAATCCTGGATCGGCTATGGTATTGTTAGGTGCGCCTATTACGAGGTATGCGTGCGTGCAGGTTAGATGAGTTGATTGGGAAGGCAACGTTCTGCGGAAGATGCCAGAGGTGGGGACACAGGGCGCGGCAACGTGATGACACGGAGAGATCGGTCTTTTGTTCGGGCAACCACGACATCGCTGTTTGCAAGGAGTGAATATTGAAGTAGGAGGACATTACGCAACGGTGCCCCCCAACTGTCTTCAAGGACACAACGCCCCGGGCGGCAGGAGCCCAGTGAGACCCAGCACCCCTCCCTCAGAGCAGAGATTACACCCCGGGCCAGACTTTGGTAGGGCAAGGGTGGCCGGAGCTAGGGAGCCATGGCCAAGGTCGAGGGGAAGGAAGAATTTAAAGACGAACTGACCTTTCTGGCTCTTTCCTGTAAGGGCTGCCTCCGACACGAGATTGGGGGGCAAAGGATTTGACGGTACGCAAAGGACCATCCAGGTAGGGTATAGCGGCACCCTCACTTCTACAGCCAGATTTGACGAGACTCACCATGACCTACCTCTCACTCTCGTTAAAAATACTATAGCATTAGTATTCTTCATCATTATAATTGTTATCTATGACTATTTTCGTATCATTAATACTTCGTTCATATGTTAAAGATGAATAGATAGGTATATATATATATATGTATATATATATATATATATATATATATATATATATATATATATATATATATATATATATATATATATATATATATATATATATATATATATATATATATATATATATATATATATATATAGATATATATATTTTTTATATATATATATATAAATATATATATATATATATATATATATATATATATATATAGAGAGAGAGAGAGAGAGAGAGAGAGAGAGAGAGAGAGAGAGAGAGAGAGAGAGAGAGAGAGAGAGAGAGAGAGAGAGAGATGGCGATTCTATATTGTTTTTGTGTCTCTGTTTATTCTTGATTCTTCTTGCTAGTTATTCTTTTCCTGTCTTTATCTCACACTGTTTTGTTTCATCTGTTCTTTCTATTTCTTTTATTTCTCCATCTTCACCTCTCTCTCTCTCTCTCTCTCTCTCTCTCTCCAGCCCCCCTCTCATGAAAAAATCAAAAGTACAGCATTGGGAGGTTACATGTCCAGCCTATGGAAAGTAGCTAATGTGACGCCGATTTTCAAAAAGGGGGACAGGTCAACTGCTTCAAACTATCGCTCAATTAGCTTAACATCGGTTATAGGCAAGATGCTGGAGTCCATAATAGCCAGGAACATTCGGGAGCATCAAGAGAAACACAGCTTAATTCACGACTCGCAGCATGGGTTCACGAAAGGTAGGTCATGCCTCACCAATCTCTTGTCCTTCTATAATAAAGTATTTGAGGCGGTAGACAGAGATGAAAATTATGATGTAATCTATCTTGATTTTAGTAAAGCGTTTGACAAAGTTCCTCACTAACGACTGTTGCTTAAATTACAGGCTCACGGAGTAGAGGGTAAAGTTTTGGACTGGGTCAAGGCGTGGCTTAGCAATAGGAAGCAAAGAGTGCAAATCAATGGTAAAAGATCTGACTGGGGATGTGTTACGAGTGGGGTCCCACAAGGTTCGGTATTAGGTCCACTTTTGTTTAATATTTATATCAATGACTTAGATACAGGAATAAGTAGTGATGTCAGCAAGTTTGCAGATGATTCAGGGGTTGAGAAACTTGCCATATGAGGAAAGACTCAACAGTTAAATTTCCATTCTCTAGAAAGGCGAAGGGTGCGTGGAGACATGATCGAAGTTTATCAATGGATGAAGGGCATTAATAAGGGGGGTATTCATAAGGTTTTATTGGTAAGAGAACCGGGTAGGACACGAAGTAATGGGTTTAAACTGGATAAATTCAGATTCAACAGGGACAGGCAAAAATTGGTTTACTAACAAGGTGGTGGATGAGTGGAAAAGGCTTAGCAGTCATGTGGTGAGTGCCAATACAATAGCCACATTAAAAATTAATTAGATAAATTCATGGACAGCAATATTAGGTGGGGTTAAATACACGGGAGCTTAGGTTCAAAGGAGCTGCCTTGTACAAGCCTTGTAACGGGCTTGTCGGGGGGCGTTTAAAGGGTGTTGATTAAGACTTCAGCTTCCTTAAGGCGAATTATATTCGTAGCCTTTATGTACAAGAAGCGACGGAGCGAGAGCGACTGTCGTTGTGTGTCAGTCGGACTCTCGTGAAGGAGTGGCGAGTTACAGGTTGGAAAATAATTGTTACAATTGGTCACGTATGTCAAGGTGACCTCCACGCACCATCGGAGTGCGAAGTATACAAAACTGAGACGGTAAACACTGACGGACGACATTCCTATAAGGTGGCGTGATCTATCTGTCGTGGGTTTTTCCATTGACAATTGTATGCCTAATTCGTGGTGATATTAAATAATAATAATAATACATTGATATCCTACTATAACAGCCTACCGGCCTCTTGCAGACTCCTACGTTCTTATGTTCTTATATCTTATATGTTAGGTCATGTATAAATACAGATATATGGTAAAGAAGAAAATATGGAATATAGAAAAGGAAAATGTGAGATATTTACACAAAACTACTATATAATGTTTACTACTAAGAATATACTAGACAATATATGATATTTATTATAATAATAATTATTATTATTATTATTTTTTATTATTACATATCTGTATTGTTATTGTCATTTTATTGATAATATCTTTTATTATTTTTATTTCTGCTTCATCTTTTATTTCACATTATTTAATTACCATTTTATCCTCGTTAATCCATTCTCTCTCTCTCTCTCTCTCTCTCTCTCTCTCAGGCAGTCACTTAATAACAGCGACTCACTGATACTAGGAGACTTTAACCTCCCCCATATCGACTGGGCGACACTGTCGGGTACAGAAGGTGAGTCCCATAGAATGATCAAATTTTAAGAGGAAAATTATCTAAGCCAAATGGTTTCTGAATCAACTCGACAGAATAACATACTTGACCTTGTTATAGCGACCCAAGATGACCTAGTCAGTAATGTCACGGTAGGAGAACACCTCGGTTCCTGCGATCATAAACTAGTGCGCGTTGACATTAGAGCTCAAACATCGGTGACTGAAAATAAAGTAAAGGTGCCCAATTTCAAAAGACCCAACTTCGTAGAAATCCGACGAAAACTAATAGATATGCAACTATCAGATGACGGCAATGTAGAGGACACCTGGTTAAGCTTTAAAAATCACTTACTCACTCAGCAGGACACATTTGTCCCCTTGTGCGAGTAGCGAATTAACACTAATAAAAGTCCACCTTGGATTAATAGCGAAATTAAACACTCAGTCAAGGAGAGAAAATTGTTTTACAGGTTAAAGAAAGATCAAAGCACGCCCGAAAACATTAGACTCTACAATGATGCTAGGCGACGAGTAAACAGATTAGTGCGTCAGGCAAAGCGTAGATATGAAGAAAATATTGCAGCCAACTGTATAAATAATCCGAAATCTTTCTTCAGTTACATAAACAACAGAAAGGCGATTAGAAGTGGAATCGGACCCTTAACAAACAGCGACGGTGCACTAGTGACTGACAGCCAACACGTTGCAAACCTATTAAACAATTACTTTTCCTCGGTGTTTAATAATAACAGTCCTCCCACCACTACCACCAACACCAGTACTAATGTAAATCCCCAGCATGCATTGCCTAACTTTGAAATAAAACCCGATGAAGTCCTTAAAGCCCTCAAATCACTTAAAATAAATAAAAGTCCTGGACCTGACAAAGTATATCCAACTCTGCTGAAAGAAACAAAGAGCGAAATACTCTCCTCCCTCACAACCGTATTCAATATGTCCTTGCGACAAGGCATCGTCCCCTCAGATTGGAAAAAGGCTAACGTGATGCCGATTTTAAGAAAGGAGACAAAAAGTACCAGGTAATTACAGGCCCATTAGTCTAACTTCGGTTGTAGGTAACCTACTTGAGGGCATAATTAGAGACAAAATTATGAGTTACCTCGAAAGCCACTCATTAATTGGGGATTCACAACATGGCTTCCGTAACGAAAGATCCTGCCTATCATATCTATTAACCTTTTATAACGACCTCTTCACTGTTTATGACGTAACCAAATCATTGGACGTAATCTATCTTGATTTCCAGAAAGCGTTTGATAGAGTCCCACATCATAAATTACTTTTTAAATTAAAGCAAATAGGTATTGACGGTCAAGTAAACCAATGGATCGCGAATTGGTTGAGCAACAGAAAACTTAGATTAGTGATTGACGGATTTAACTCAGAGTGGGCGCCGGTCACTAGTGGCGTCCTCAGGGATCGGTTCTTGGCCCAGTGCTCTTCATTATTTACATCAACGACGTAGATGTTGGACTCAATAACCGCATTAGTAAATTTGCAGACGACACAAAGATTGGTAACTCGGTTCTCACTGACGAAGACAGGCAAAGCCTCCAAGAGGATTTCCACAAAATTTCAGCTTGGTCGGATTGATGGGACATGCCCTTTAACGTAGACAAGTGCCAGGTCCTTCAAGTTGAAACGAGGAATAAGAAGTTCAGTTACGAAATGCGCGGCGTTAAACTCACAAGCGCTCAATGCGTCAAGGACTGGGGTCAAAATCGCGTCAAACCTCAAATTCTCACATCAATGCATCGTTGCAGCAAATAAAGCGAACAGAATGATGGGATTCATTAAAAGAACCTTTTTATTCAAGAATAAAGATGTAATACATCCGATCTACAATAGTTGAGTCAGACCCCACTTGGAATATGCAGTACAGTTTTGGTCTCCTCACCATGCAAAGGACATTGCTAAATTAGAAGATGTTCAGCGTCGATGACACTTTGCGAACGAGGAACAATGGCATAAAACTCAAATGTAGACAAATAAATTCAGACTGCACCAAATTTTCTTCACCAACGTTGTAGTGTGAGAATGGAATAAGCTCCCACCATCAGTGGTCCAATGTAACACGACTGACTCCTTCAAAAACAAGCTCGACCGTCACTTCCTTCAACTTAATATTAACTAGAGTAGAAAAGCAATGTTTTGGAGCCATCTGATTAGTGTAGATTCGCTTAGGTTTAAGGACAGACCACCTAGTCTGGACCATGGGGTCTGTGTGGTCTGATTTTCTATGTAAATCTATCTATGTAAATCTCTCTCTCTCTCTCTCTCTCTCTCTCTCTCTCTCTCTCTCTCTCTCTCTCTCTCTCTCTCTCTCTCTCTCTCTCTCTCGTCTCAAAAGAGGTTAGGTGAAATATTGCATTATCTCTCTCTCTCTCTCTCTCTCTCTCTCTCTCTCTCTCTCTCTCTCTCTCTCTCACACACACACACACACACACACACACACACGAGAGGAGGAACATCCATCAAACATTTTACTAGTGGCATAACAATAAGGAGACTCGCCCTTGTTCCAAAAAGAAAGTCAGCTGGAAACGCGGTTGTTCGTTCTGTAATACCTGTAATTGGCCTTTAAATTCCAATAATATGAAGTTCGGGAGGCGAGCGATGACTTGTGGCGCTGAACTAGGCTTTGATTGACCTTTTTCGTGTGTCGTTTTTTCGACAGTTGTTCCGGAGAAACAGCTTTGATGAATAAGAAGTAAACTGAGTGCGTGTGTGTGTGTGTGTGTGTGTGTGTGTGTGTGTGTGTGTGTGTGTGTGTGTGTGTGTGTGTGTGTGTGTGTGTGTGTGTGTGTGTGTGATTTTTAACAAACACACACACACACACACACACACACACACACACACACACACACACACACACACACACACACATTCACACACACACACACACACACACACACACACACACACACACACACACACACACACACACACACACACACACACACACACACACACACAAAAAATATATAAATAAATAAATAAATAAATAAACAGACACACGGCCTCTAAAATACATCCTCTGCCCTCATAACCCGGCCATGTTGCCCCCGTAAGGACACAGAGCATCCTTTCCATTCCCCTCAGCCTCTCTATTTCCCATCCTCCTTTTTTTTCCTCTTCCCCTTACTCCCTTCTTCCTTCCGTCCCTCGTCTCCGAGCTATTTTCAGCTCTCCACACCTCCTTACGATGCCTCTTCCTCCTCCTCCTCTCCATCCATTTCCTCTTAGCTCTTAGCCCCCATTCCCTCCTCCATAACTACCCTACACACTCCTTCCATTCTCTCTCTCTCTCTCTCTCTCTCTCTCTCTCTCTCTCTCTCTCTCTCTCTCTCTCTCTCTCTCTCTCTCTCTCTCTCTCTCTCTCTCTCTCTCTCTCTCTCTCTTCATCGTATCCACACATTAGGCCTAGAAGGAGGAAATACAACTGTAAAAGAAATAAAAAAAAACATAAGTAGAAACTTGGTATAACAGCAGATAAAGGCTTGACAAGGAGTAGAAGTTGGGTGTTGTAGTGTTATTGGGGGTAAAGATGGAGACTGGGTGTCGGGAGTAAGGAAAAAAGACGGAAGGATGGAAAATGGTATAGAAATCACGAGGGACGAGAGGGAGTAAGGGTAATGCAACAGGACACTGGCACTAAGGAAAAAAATGACTGGCATACGGCGGAGTAAAGTCGACACAAAACCGGGTAAGTGGAAATCTTTGAGAAGACGTGGGAAGGTGTTAGCCGGGGGTGACGGGGAGGAGACTACGTAGGGGAGGAACATTGAAAGGAGATGGTAAAGAGAAGGAAGATACACAATAAAACCTGCTTTGTATGGGGAGAGGTCGGGAGTTATATGAAGAGAGGGAGAACGAGCTGGTGGCTGGTGGACAATATGGCTAGGAAAGAGGAAGGGCGAAGGAACAAAAAGACCTGGGGGTGAAGTGACGGGTTTAGTGGAGAGGTCCTAAAGGACATAGGAGAAAGTTGCAGTTACTTAACAGGGCGCTGTAGGGTGGTAGTAGTGGTGGTGGGTTGGTGGTTCTGAAGGTGGTGGGTTGAGGTGTATGAGAGCGCTGTCAGGGTGCTAGTGGTGGACGAAGGAACAGAAAGGTTACGTTGGGAAGTTAAGGTTTTAGTGGAAGGGTGTTTAAGGATATGGTGAAAAGTGTTGGTTAGGTAATGGTGGTTAGTGGTGGTGCGTGCGTGGGTGGCGGGTTAGTGGGTGGTACTGGAGGTGTTGGAGGTGCACGGGAAAGATGTAAGGGTGGAGGTGGTGGTGGTGGATATACTTGCGGTGAAGGTGGAGGTGTCCGGGGGTGGGAGTAAGGGTTGAGGGAGAGGACAGTGTATCATGGCATGAATGTATAATTTCATTACAGCGTGGCAGCAGAGGTGACCATGTGGCCCCACACCTGCCCCGGTAATTATGACTATATAGTATGCATCCACCACCAACAGCAATAACAACAACAACCCTAATATCACAATCAAAAACAACAACAACAACAACAACAACAACAACCAGTACCACCACCAAACAGCACCACCATCGTCATCTGCGTACTGTTCTCATCACTATTACCAGCATCCCAAACAACAACTAAAATGTAAAACAACAACATCAGCTCCCACCCGAAAAAAAACAAAAAACAATACCGATGCCCTTCTTAATTAAACTTAACACCCCCGTCACCACCAGCATCATAAACAACCATAACCACCACCAAGATAAAAGTATATCATGAAGCGTCACTGAACAAAAAAGTGGCAAAGAAATATGACCACCGTCTGTAGATGTAAATGCATAATGAATTATATTGGTATTTATTTTAACTTTTATACTGACTAAAAATATTGAAAATAAATACCCGAACAAAAATCTACACAACGGTAGTGGTGCAGTGGTGTGCAGTGATGGTGCAGAAGCCTGGACACAGATGAAGAATGAGGAGAAACAGCAGGGGAGGACAGAGATGAGGAGGCTAAGATGACTGATGGGAGGCATGTGACCAGGGTAGAGGCTGGTAAAGGGGATATCAGCGAAGTGAAGGCAAGAGACTTAGGTGAAGAGATGGAGTGAGAGAGACGCGAGGCAGCTGAGCCTGGTGGAGAAGGACGCAGAAGACCGAAGCTGCTGGCGATAATACGTATATTAGAGTAGCTGACTCCACTAGAGATAAAAGCAAAAATGATGGAAATATTTTTACTAACCTCTTCACCAGATGTGAAAGTTTATACCCTGAATCCTCAGTTTTTCAGTTTTTAAATTTTTTCTCACAGACAGCAAAGGCAGAACAGGTTAACCTGTCTCGCAACAGAAAACGGTTCAACAGTTGTTGTTATTTAAATTCTGGCATGAGATTTAAGGTCGCATAACTTGAGACATGAGGCTCTGACAAAATATGCAAAAGGGAACATTTCCACTTTGGCCGTTTTTCATCCCATTTCAATGATCAGAATTATGTAACTACTTCCTAAGTAGTTCCTTAGCTGTAAAAAAAAAAAGATATATATATATATATATATATATATATATATATATATATATATATATATATATATATATACGTATATATAGATATATATATATATATATATATATATATATATATATATATATATATATATATATATATATATATATATATATATATATATATATATATATATATATATATATATATATATATATATATATATATATATATATATATATATATATATATATATATATATATATATATATATATATATATATATATATATATATATATCTTTCATACACCAAGTAATTTTTCATCAGGGTATTTTAGAATTGTTTTATACTTATTGGTGTCAATGTTAACGAGCAACAATGTTCGGATTCAATATCCGTACAGCTAGAAAACCGACAGACAAACTCACCATTCGCTGGTATTTCACGCAGGTCGCTAGATGACTTCATTCCCCGTGAGAAGAAAGAAACCTGCAGATCTAGCGAGAAAGCCACCGATTGGCACCAATGTAACAAAGTTTTACCAAAGGAAGCCGTGACCAGGTCATCTTTTTACCATAGATCATTGCTGTATGACTCCTCACAGTCTATTTCTTCTCCTCCTTCTCTTCCTCCTCTTCCTCCTGCTCTTTTTTACCCCTCTTCTACTATTGCCCTTCTTTATTCAATTAGGCCAATCTTGGCAAGGGAAGCCATAACAAAAATAGCCCTCTAATGTACTGTTTAGGAATTACGTCCGCGCGGTTTGGTTTAGCCTCATGCGGGATTCACTGCTTCATCACGTTTATGAAGATTACAGATCCGGGGTCGTTCACGCAACCCTTTATCACACAGGGTTAAGTGGGAGAGGAGTGGGGAGAGGAGGAGGAGGAGGAATAGAATATATTGTGGCGTTCAATTCTTGGCGCCATAACTGCAGGATCATATGGGAACAGGATGACAAGGAGGAGTGTAGTGCGGCGACTAAGCCTGATGGGTGAGCCTCCCGTAACTCCCTCTACCAGGGGGGTACCTCTTTGGCCGACTGGTTAAGGAGTGGCTCTTCCGTCTCGCTGGTCGCGGGTTCGCTCCCCGGCACCGGCAAACCTTTCCTTGTTTAGATTAATTTAACGTGTGTTTCGTTACACGTGGTGGTCGTGTGGGAGTGGAGAAAAGAGAAAATTCTGGCATTTCACTTGTGGTACAGGTGGGATCCTCTTCTGTGATTCTGTTGTGTCACCCCGAGTGGGTAGCAGGTTGAGTGATAGCCCATGCTCTCCGAAGTTCATAGAAAATGGGAAATATCAACACACACAAATTAATCTACATAGGAATGGGGAGCCGTGTAGTGTAGTGCGTTACACGCGGTGGTCGTGTGGGAGTGGAGAAGAGAGAAAATTCTGGCATTTCAGGAGAAGGAAGAACGAGAACGGGAGAGGAGGAAGAGGAGGGTGGTGGGGGGAATGGAGATGGGAAACACTATTATTGTGAGAGAATGGTCTGAGAGGTGGACAGAGAGGGATGAGAACATGAACAAAATATTGAAACAGAGAAGGGCAGGAAGGGAAGAGAGGACAAGCGTAGTCTTTGAAGTCCACGCAAAGATCGGTGTTGCTTCAGTGCCTATTTTTTTTTTTGTCATTCTGGTATTTAGTAAGGATGATGAAGGAACGGGATTGGGCAGGAATGTCAACACACAAAGAGTAAAGGAAGGAAGAAAGGTAGAAAAGAAGCAAGGAAGGAAGGGAGGAAAAGAAGGGACAATGTATTCTGCGAAGTGCGCCGTCGACTCTGTGATGCGTCAGTGCTTCATTCTGTCATTTCGGTCTCCGAGTCTGTGATGATAACGAATTCCTCACCGCGGACACTGAGGACAAACTAAGAGGACATATAACCCACAATGATTTAGCTTCCCAAAATTTCCTTCGCTCGTCTCGCCTCCCAAGCCGCCACGGAATTGACTGGAAACAGGGTGACGTGCACTAGCTTCCATACAAGCTAGGACTCGAACCGCAGTCTGCGGATTCATGGCTATAAACCCCAGTTTAGCTTCAAATTCTTCCCCTGCTATCTCCCCACCTTTTTTTAATGGACACAACAGAGTGAATTAACGCGCGGTGGCCAGTGCGTTAAACTTCCCTTCCCAGATGTGTGTTATCGTAGCTATACGCACCACAATTAAGCTTTGAAATGACTCCCTCGTTGCTAATATATCCCGCTAATCCGCCAAAGGGGAGATGAACAACACGGTGGCCTGTGTCTTGACCTCACTACATTTGAACTGAGGTCTGCCGATTCATGGCTTGGAACACTGACTAACATATACGAGGGATAGAAGTGCAGGACACGCAGTGCCGGTGAACATAAACAGGATAATGGGACAGCTGGAGCGGCAGAAGGAAGGGTAACACGGAAGTTACTGGCAGAGAAGGAGAAATGAAGAGAACGTTGATTAGGTGATAGGTACGTTGTTGGAATAGCTGGGACAGCCAAGGCGATAAGGAGTTAGGAATGGATAGTGGAAGGGGAATGAGGAGATGTAACAGGAATGAGAGAGGGGGCACGCGACCGAAGAGGATTATAATTATTGTTATTAGTATTAGTATTAGTATTAGTATTAGTATTAGTAGTAGTAGTAGTAGTAGTAGTAGTAGTAGAAGTAGCAGCAGCAACAGTAAGTTATGATATTCATTCCCTGTATTATGAGAGCACAAGCACATAGCGACGCACTCGATGTTTTCACCGGGTATGGTTTTGTACAATTCCTACTCTGATTTATGGGCGTGCCTGAGGTGACCATCACTCCCCGGCTGTGTGCCTCATTTATTATTTACATGTGTGTATGTTTAAAGAAAAACGCATGCAACTGCCTTTCTCATCGACGCGACGGAGCTTGCTTTGGACCAAAGGTCTTCAGACTTTCTTTGATGGGATCAAGTTGGGTTTATGCAATCCCTCACGACCCGATGCAAGCCTCGTGATGGCTATGCGTAGTGTGAGGCATCTCATCCAGTATTTATTTATCTGTCTGTTGGAGACAACGACCCTGCAATACCCAGCCGAGTACTGGCCCACGACCTGTACTTTGAGGGACCTGCCTTATAGACGATTCCACCCAGAATATTGTTCTTACTTGCTGGCATAAATTGCGCTTTGGGTGATCAAAGACACTGAATACTTTTGGGCACTACTAAATCTCATTTGCTGCATGTAATGTAAGTGTGCTAAAAAACGTAAAAATAAAAATGCAGTAACAAAAGAAACTAATGAATGTGAACAAAACACATATTACTGAAGGCAAAAGACAATAGACGAAACTTACTTGAGAAGAGAGTAACTATGATTGGTAGACATTAATATGGGTTTCAGAGGCCGCGTTATATCTGGTACAGTATGGTCCATGCCTTGCTCTTATTTATTCAACATGTTACATTAACGAGATGCAGATAATAAACGTATTTATAAGAGTGACGAAATAGTTAATTCAGCGGAATGCAGTGGGTCGCGATGAGAGGCCAGCGTAACATATCTGTGACGTAGTCACTCTCACGAGAGAGAGAGAGAGAGAGAGAGAGAGAGAGAGAGAGAGAGAGAGAGAGAGAGAGAGAGAGAGAGAGAGAGAGAGAGAGAGAGGGGGTTAAGAGGACGAGACTGATAAAATGAAACTTGTCATCTTTGCTGCTTCTTTTGCCTGTTATAGTAGGATATCAATGTATTAGCAGCCATTACGAGTCCTCCGATGTCCGCCCTTCCCTCATCTCTCACCGCCGCTGCTGCCGAGGCCGAGGTTTCCCGTCGCGACTCCGACTGCACGTACCCCAGGGCGTCACAAACCTTCGCCCTCTCCACTACATCAGCTGATTAATCTTGGTCTTTGTGGATATTCCCTTCTTGTCAAAATATGCCGGCTCGGCTTATTTCAGTTTTGTTCCGTGCAGAGGCACGACCTTTTTATTTCTGTGTTCCTAACACTGTTAATCAGTCATAATTGTGAGAGTAACGTTCATTCGCATACGATATTGATCCTTCTTATTGTTTGCTAGCGGGTATGTGGTGCCCCGCGAGCCGCGACACCACTCGTGTCATCATCATTATTTTCCGATGACAACAGCGGTATCGACCGCTAAAACACAACACGGACTCCAAGACATGATTGTCCCCACACACACTGTTCATTTACCAACCTATACACAATTGCAATTGCCCATTAACGCACCCGCTTATCTCTCTAAGCCAAAACACAATCAACCGCGGCCAAAACACAATCAACCGCGGCCAAAACACGATCAACCGCGGAACAAAATGTTATGAAAACAAAGCTGCGTCACCGCGTGAATTAAGCATGTCGGTTAGGTAGATTATTGTATGAGCTCGGTGTGAGTTTGATGTATGACTCACACGCCTGACGTATTACCCTCGCGATGTCTGTATGTATGTCTGCCTATATAAGAAGCATTTATTCAGGCTTGACCTCAGATCAACCAGCACTCTGTTCGTTGCTGGACACTCAGTTGTCCTTCCCTAGACAACATGGGTAGAACATTCATCTTTGCTACTGTGAGTATGGAGTAATGTGGTACCATAGAGGAAAGCGTATCTAACATATCTATTGTGTTCTATTATCTTAGTTTTACTTAGGATTATATTTCTATGATACTTTATTGTGTGAGTTTTTACTCAATATTATACCAGTGTTAACGTCAGTAACCAATAGTGAAAGAAAACCTGAAGACTCATTGAGTCTAGTAAGCCAGTCGCTGGTTTAAACAATATTTTTACCCTCTGTAATATTAAGTAGTATTAAGGTAGAATAAAATACATATAAGAAAGGCGACACCGTTTCATCACCCCATTTACGAACTCCTTTAAATACTCCTAAAGTACCAGAATTTTAAGTCAAGTGTCACTAATACAAACAGTGTGTCGTCTACCCTGTGTGCCCGGATTACGGGTTACAACATTGGTGTCAGGTGTGGGGTGGTGAAACTTGTGGTGAAACTTGTGGTGAAACTTGTGGTGAAACTTGTGGTGAAACTTGTGGTAAAACTTGTGGTGAAACTTGCGATTTATATTGGTTTATATTGGTATTGTACTGGTGTATGTCCACATCCGAAAGCGAGGGAGAAGACAGTTATTCTTGGAATTACGGGAATAAGATTTTAGAGTTAAAAAATGCCAGACGAAGGCAAGAACCCTCCCCCCAAAAAAGGAGATGGAAAATCGATCACCCTTGCCCATGATGATCTTGTCACGCTACTTAGCCGTCATACCTTGAATGATTTTAGTAGAGTGCAGGGACTCTTATATTTTTGTGGTGGAGAAGAAAACAGTAGCAAAGCACCAAACCTCCCATGCCATAAGCTAGCAAAGAAATGGATAGAGGATATTGAAAGCCGGACACAGGCAAATTGGGACACTACCGGAAAGATTGAGTTAGCCAAACAATATGCCCTGGGAGCAGCGCGCGATCATCTCCTCGGTTGTATCACTAGATGTGGACAGGATTGGGAAAAAGTAAAGGAAGACTTCCTACGTGTGTTTCCCACAGTAAGGACCTTTTCGGTCCTCCAGAAAGAATTGGGAGAGGCAAAACGGCGGACAGGAGAAAACATCCGCACCTTCCTCATCCGCCTGGAGACATTGAGAGACGAGTTGATCGCTCTCAAGCCTGACAATGCCAGTTTGCTAACTGAGATAACCGCTTTACGGCTCAGAGAGGCTTTCCCTCCGGCCCTCTTACTCATCCTAACGGAGGAAGAAAAGGGGGACCCACAGAAGGTATTAAAGAAAGGGTATGAGTATATTAAAGCTTATCCAGAGTCGAAGCTATCCGATGCCGATATCGCCAAAGAAATAAAAGTGCTGAACGTCTGTTCCACCCAGGCATCCGGACCCAAACATGTCTCACAAGCCCGTCCTCCACGCCCTCCAGGCCAGTCACGTTACCCGATAACCCAAAGGGAGGACGGCACGCCGCGCCACCTACACGCCCATATGGGAACGCCCACGCCACCCACATGTTATGCTTGTGGGTATGTAGGACACATGGCTCGCGATTGCACATATGGAAGGCAGTATAGGGGTGCCTACCACCACCAACGGGCTCTCAGTACCCTCAGTACCAGCCCACTCGAAACAGGCGTCAGCCTGTCTCGCCTGCGCTGCCTGGCGCCCGGAGTACACGGTCCCTCACCCGTAGCTCCTGGGTCAACCCTGACCACGAGAAGAACAAAAAAACGACCCCAGAGTATCTGCGGCAGTCCACGGCCCTACCAACGCCCTCACGTTGAGATTGTGCGTAGGCGCTAATGCACAAAAGGAGATGGTTTACGAAATGCTAGACACAGGAGCAGGAGCGTCCCTAATAGAAGAAGATTTATTTAGGAAGGTAGGCGGGAAGATGATAGTTACATAACCTCTCTCCATACAAGGGGTAGATCGGACTCCAATCCCTAATAAAGGAATAGCCGAAGTAGTAGTAGACTTTGGGCACGGAGAAATTATAGAAAAGTTTGTAGTAATATCACAAGTTATAGTGTTACCAACAGCAGTTTTGTTGGGCCTAGAATTTATGTGGAGACAAAATGTGGTAGCTGCACCGCTGGCCACACCTGGGCAGTTTAGTGTAATGGTGGGCGCCTACCCAGTGGAAGTACATTCCCTGGCTGCGGACGATATGAGCCCGTACCCAGAAGATTGACTAACCGACCTTAAACCTACTTTAGACGAGATGGAGGAAGTACCAGTGAAAGCATACGCTATTAACGTGGCGTCCTTGCTACCAGGCACGGCAGGGTATGTCACTCTGGAGGCAGAGATTGGCAGAGCCCAGCAAGCCTTATTTCTCCCAAGGTCCAATGATATCCCTTCTTCATTTTTATTTCCCGGGTTAGTAACCTTAACTCCTAACGTCAAACAAACCAAAGGCAAATTCATCATTCCCTATGCTAACCCAACTGAAGAAACTATTGAGATGCCAACAGGTGAAGTGATGGGACACATTTATTCTTGTCACTCAGAATACTATCAATCATCGACTAATGAATGTGTAGCTGCACACACAAAAACAGCTACAAAGCCGCCTTTCACCAAGTCAAGTAAGCAGATGGAACACGATAAGCTGATAGACGAGCTATTTTGACCCTCACAACGGGAAAATTGCTGTCTGAAGGGCTTAACCCGCAAGTATCCTGATGTGTTTGCTCTAAAAAACGAGCCACTCACTATTACCCCCTATTATGTTCACACTTTAAGGCTAAAAAATGACAAGCCTATATATAAAAAGCCATACCCAATACCAGTAAAATATCATAAAGAAATAGAGATTCAGCTCAAGGACCTTGAGGCCCAGGGTATTATACGCCCTAGTGCGTCACCCTACAGCGCACCTCTAGTCCCTGTTGCTACAAAGGATGGTGGAGTCAGACTTTGTCTCGACTTCCGCGCTCTGAACGATGAATTGATTGATGACAAACATCCACTCCCTAACATTAACCTCATTTTGCAACAGTTAGGGGAAAGTAAAGTATTCACCTCCCTTGATTTGCGCCAGGGCTACCACCAAGTCCCATTGGCAGAGGAATCTAAACACTTGACAGCCTTCACGACACCTTATGGCCTCTATGAATTCACTACAGTCCCCTTTGGATTAAAAACAGCACCTGCAGCCTATCAACGGATCATGAATCAAGTTCTCATAGGTCTGACAGGAAGAATTGTACATGTATACCTTGATGATTTGATAGTACAAGGAAAGACATGGACCATCACCTAAGAACCTCCATGCCGTCTTGGACAGACTGCAGAAGGCTCACCTGTCCTTAAGACTAGATAAGTGTTCCTTTTCAAAGAGCAAGTAGATTATCTGGGTCACATTGTTAGTGCTTCTGGCTTGAAGCCTCAACCCTCAAAGGTACAGGCGGTGCAACAACTCACTCCTCCGAAAACAGTCAAAGAACTTCAAGGTTTCCTGGGATTGGTTAACTTTTATAGGAAATTCATTAAAGACTTTGCCAAGATAGCATCCCACTTAATAATTTACTCAAAGGAGGAAAGTAACCAAGAATGATAAGACACATCTGGAGTGGAATGAAGAGGCATTGCATGCATTTAGCACACTAAAGAACAGTCTAACGACTGACATTGTTTTAGCCTTTCCGGATTTCCGGAAGCCCTTCAATCTCACCACAGATGCGTCAGATAAGGCAATAGGTGGTGTGTTGCAACAAAAGGATGAAAATGGTAGTTTACGTCCCATAGCATATTTTAGTAGAACCCTGAATGGAGCAGAACGTAACTACTCAGCGGTAGAGAGAGAAGCTTTAGCAGTCATCTATGGCCTCAGTACTAATCGACCCCTTATCTTGGGTTATAGGATACACATCCTGTCGGACCATAGACCACTGACTTGGCTGTTAAAAAGCACAGTACCTAGCAGCAGGATTGCACGCTGGCAGACACTTCTTGGAGAATTTGACTTTAGTATTGATTATCTCCCAGGCTCCAGCAACATGGTAGCAGATTTTTTGTCAAGGATTAGGAATCAGGAGAGTGACGTGATAGAAGGCGAATTGGATGCTCGAATTATGTCTGTCACCCTTACGGGTGGACAGGACACGTCTGTTGCCTCTCCGGAGGGACATGACAAACAGGATAAGTTTCTCCATTGGAGTCTTGCTGGACTCATGGAGCACCAGGATCGCGATCCTGAACTGAGAGAATTGAAGCATGCTTTTGAACAAACCACCAGTGGTAACGTACATGAGAGAGATGAGAGAAAGGTTGCAGAGAGGAGCAATGTAACGTTAAATGCAGCTAAGAGGCACTTCAAAAAACTGCCTCTTAGTGAAGTGTGTAGAGAACGGCATTCTCTACCGCGATGTTTGCGATGAATACAACAAGCAGAAAAGACTGGTTATCGTTCCACCAAGCTACATTCCTAACGCGTTAGCTTTGGCGCATTCCATGCTACCTGCAGGGCATGGAGGCACTAAGGTTACGTTGGCACGCTGTCGCAAGTTTGCGTACTGGCCGGGAATGAAGGCGGACGTGGAGCAATATGTCAGATCTTGTCCTGTCTGTTGTCGGTTTAAGAAGAGGGATCCCCGCCAGCTCCACTTATGAGGTATCCAGAGGTTGGCCAACCGTTTGACAGAGTCCATATGGATATTGTCGGACCTTTGTCTGTTTCAGACGAAGGCTATAGGTATGTACTGACAGTGATAGACGTCCTGTCACGCTTCTTGGTAGCAACCCCCCTTCGTACGAAGGCAGCCAAGGAAGTGGCAGCTGCGTTCTACAAGAACGTAGTCTGTGTACACAGCATCCCGCCGATTCTAGTCACGGATCAAGGAAAGGAGTTCGTCAACACTCTCTTACGAGAGTTGACTCAGTTGTTACAGATTGATCATCTAAGGACAACTCCTTATCACCCGTCTGCAAACGGGGTGATAGAAAGGCCTAATGGCACCTTAATAAATATCTTGAGAACTGTGCGAGGACAATCGCGGTATCTGGGACCAAATGCTTCCGGTTGCAACACACGCCTACAACACTGCCTACCATCGTGTTCTGAAAGATTCACCATTTACTTGCTTTTCTCTCGGGACCCAAATGTTCCTTTTGAAGTGCTTGAGAATAAACTCCAACCTTGTTATGATGTTGACAGCTATAAAGCATTTACTTCTAGTGTCGCGCAGCGTACCTATAAACTATGTCAGACCAATATAGATATAGGATGGCAGGAGTCAGAAAGAATGTTTAGGAAATCCAAACCCAAACAGGTGGTAGTAGGAGATCGGGTCTACTTAAGGCATGTATGTACAAAGGGCGAACCAAAGAAGCTCCAGCCCTTGTTCAATGGACCTTTTAGGGTGCTAGAAAAAATAAGCCCTGTAGTCTTACGACTGCGTCATGTTAGAGGTGGTAAGATCAAGACAGTTCACACAAATAATGTTCAGGTCGTTCACGAGGACTCTCTTGGCTTCCATGACTCTCCTAATGTCAGGCGTGCATACCCTCTCCTGATCAAGTAGTAGAAGTGGACCCACTCCCATGACTTATTCCCCCGAGCCGCTGCCATTGTCCCTTCCAGCTCCTTCCGAGCTCTCCTCACCGGCTCCTGTCTCCTCAGATGCTTCAGAGGTCCCCTCATTGGTTCCCTCAGCTCCTTCAGAGCCCTGTGTCAGTCGCTCATTACGCTCCAATACGGTACCCCCTTCTCTCCCCAATGTGATGGACCGCCCTCTTGAGTATCGCCAACGACCAACGAACTGATGCCCCCTATAATTATAGGTCCTGGGTGTTGCCCTCTCCTTGTCTTCCCTTGATCCCTCCCGGGAGCAACCCATTCTTTCCGGCCTCGTCTTCTCCCCAGTCTTTAAGATGCTGTTGACAGGACGGTACTATGTTGTCCCCGTCGTCATCAAGACGGACGACATCCAACGTCCTCTCATCAACGTGGCAAATCTAACAGCGGAAGTTTCATGGTCGATTGAACATATGAATCAATCGTTCCCTACTGTTGGTCTACCCAGGCGCACTCTAGACTCTTTTCACATTGAGTTTGAGAAGTTATTCAAAGATCTTAACAGCTTTCTGTCGGCTATGAGTGGTAGAGATGGAAGCCCGTTTCGGACTCGCCAGAAGCGAGGGGCCGTGGATTTCCTTGGCTCGGTAGCAAACCTCCTTTTCGGTACGGCCACTCAGGCCCAAATAGATGTGATACACGGGAAGCTCTCCCAGCTCTACACTCTGTCCACAGAAGAGAGACGTCAACTTAACCTCCATCAGGAAGTCCTCAACGCCACAGTTCGGGACCTCCGTCATGTTCATTCTGCCATCTCCCGTCTAGAGTCCGCCTCGGCTTTGGCCTCAGCTATTATCCGTCAGTTCTCACTAAAAACCTTGCAAATTGAAGGGGAAATGCGTATTTTGGAGACTATCCTTCTCATTCAGTTGGCACTTAGTGACCTGAATCATGATACTCTGAATCTCAAGCTTGATCTTCAGCAGCTGTCCCAAACGCAGGTTTCCCCTCTCCTCCTTCCGAATGATGTACTATTTCGTGTGCTCAGCAATGCGTCACTCCATTACCCAGGCTTACTTTTCCCTGCAGCACATGAATATTTAGCATTGTATAGAGATGTCTCTAGGGTTATTTCTAAAGGTACGCTTTCCTCAGGAACCCTTCACTTCTACTTACGAATCCCCATGAAAGGGGATCCCTCTGACGTGTTCGATGTGTTTAAAATGGACGCGTTGCCTTTTCATCTTGATGGCACGCCATATTTTCTGCACACCGACACGCTTTCCACTTACCTTGCGGTTTCTGAAGACCGCACTCACTATATGCTCTTGGACTCCTTGGACCGCTGTACTAAACACCACCTGCTCTATGTATGTCCCCCTGTCGCCCCTGTCTACTCGACTTTTGTCCAGCGCTGCGAGATCGCTCTCTTTCTCGATCGCCCAGACGCCCTCTCTCTGTGTTCTAAGTCTCTCCTCAGAGTCTTCCCCCCGGTCTTCATCCCGTCTCCTGCGGGCTGGGTCTTCGCTACCGATACTCCCCAGGTGGTCACCATGGTCTGCCCGGACAGCCCGGTCTCCTTATACAAGCAGACCATCAACGGGACGGGTCTCCTCAGCCTCGGTATGGGCTGTAGTGCCCACTCCGACGCCTTCAGCCTCCCTGCCTCTGCTACTATGGACGGTGACGCCCCGCTGACGGTTCATCGCGCCCCCTTCCACATCGGACGTGACGTGGTCTCATCGCTCCTGGCCAAGACTCCCCTTGGACCCTTCCCCTCCCCGCCGCCGTCGCCCGGATCGTCTCTGGCCCCCCCCGCTGGACCTCCCTCCAGCACTTCACGCGCTCCAGGAATCCGTCTCTCCGGTCCCCGCCTTCGTCCCCTTCCTCCCTTGGTGGGGGTGGCTGCTCCTCCTCGGCGTCGTCTTCGTCGCCGGTGGGGTGGCCTTCTTCTGTCTCTTCAGGTCCCGTCTCTCGCTGGACTCCTCCCCCACGATCCCGCCATCCCCGTCTTGGCCCTCCATGGTCGTCCGCCGGGCGGAACGCTTCGTGCCACGAGGACGTGGCGTGATTTTAACGGAGGGGGTATGTGGTGCCCCGCGAGCCGCGACACCACTCGTGTTATCATCATTATTTTCCGATGACAACAGCGGTATCGACCGCTAAAACACAACACGGACTCCATGACATGATTGTCCCCACACACACTGTTCATTTACCAACCTATACACAATTGCAATTGCCCATTAACGCACCCGCTTATCTCTCTAAGCCAAAACACAATCAACCGCGGCCAAAACACAATCAACCGCGGCCAAAACACGATCAACCGCGGAACAAAATGTTATGAAAACAAAGCTGCGTCACCGCGTGAATTAAGCATGTCGGTTAGGTAGATTATTGTATGAGCTCGGTGTGAGTTTGATGTATGACTCACACGCCTGACGTATTACCCTCGCGATGTCTGTATGTATGTCTGCCTATATAAGAAGCATTTATTCAGGCTTGACCTCAGATCAACCAGCACTCTGTTCGTTGCTGGACACTCAGTTGTCCTTCCCTAGACAACATGGGTAGAACATTCATCTTTGCTACTGTGAGTATGGAGTAATGTGGTACCATAGAGGAAAGCGTATCTAACATATCTATTGTGTTCTATTATCTTAGTTTTACTTAGGATTATATTTCTATGATACTTTATTGTGTGAGTTTTTACTCAATATTATACCAGTGTTAACGTCAGTAACCAATAGTGAAAGAAAACCTGAAGACTCATTGAGTCTAGTAAGCCAGTCGCTGGTTTAAACAATATTTTTACCCTCTGTAATATTAAGTAGTATTAAGGTAGAATAAAATACATATAAGAAAGGCGACACCGTTTCATCACCCCATTTACGAACTCCTTTAAATACTCCTAAAGTACCAGAATTTTAAGTCAAGTGTCACTAATACAAACAGTGTGTCGTCTACCCTGTGTGCCCGGATTACGGGTTACAACAGGTATATTGAGTATATTGAGTTCCCTGATCAAGTTTATCTCCCTCAGTGTGCCTGCCTCCGTTTTCTCTTCGCCGCTGGAGGGAAAACGTGAGCTTCAATGGTATACTCACTTAAAATACCACAGTGTTTATAGAGTTATTTTTTTCATATACCCATAACATTAAGGCATTCCATTATAACCTTAACTTCTATTACGTCTAACCGGCACCTTGCTAGCCATTCTTTCTTGCCTTTTTTAGGGTTTCGGCGCAAATTATTAATTCATACACGTTCCGTTTATTGGATAATATTTACAGCAATAAAAATATGCTCCTATTTTGTAAATGATTTACACCATAGTATGAACAAAGACACTCTCGCTAAACTCGGCGACGCTTTTATGCATTTAACACAGACCACAGACGAAGAGGGTACGGAACACGATACCACAATCGGTGAATTTACTAAGGTAATCTTATGTTCAGGCACTCATTATTTATCAATTACAGGCATCAGAATTCGTTCACCCCCGGGTTCGTCGGAATACTTACAACCCACTCAAGGTTCAAGGACACCCTCACCATCAACCCCTCGCAACAGCCGCAGCATTGCAAGCACAAAGTAAGGTATCTCTCACCTGTAGTTTTTGCAAACAATCAGGACATTCTGAACATTCTTGCTTCGCGAAACGTAGGGAATCAACACATTCAAGACAGGGCTCTGATAGGAGATCAGGTTACAGGGGCGGGCATCATTCATCACACAGGAACCCTGGGCCAAACCATCAGCGGAAGGCTGCCTTTTGCCTTGTCCATGGGAATTGTTTTCATGATTCAGACAGTTGTTCTGCAATACAAAAGGCCAAGGAGGAACAGAAGTACAAGTCCTCGGCGGACAGTAAACCACACTCCTCTTCTCAAAATAAAAAGACATGACTTCGTGACAGCCCCGAGGCGTACATCCAAGTGTCCCTTAAGGAAAATACTAATTGGGATTAACTTGACTCCGTCATTGCCGCCTTGGGAAGTTGGGACGGACAAGCATAATTGCCCTCCCTTGCAAGGTGGGCAAAATTTCACTCACCTTAGCGGTTGACACAGGTGCGACAGTCAATGTCATCTCCGACTCCGCTTACAGGTCACTGACACGACAGGCGAGTAGGGAAAATTGGCCGCTCCAAGAGAACGACCTGAATGTGGTAGGCGTGACGGGCACCAGTTTGGGAATCCTTGGGCGAGCACCACTAACAGTCAGCTTACATGAAAAAGTATGTCCCTCTCGAAATTTCTTTTATGTCTCTAGCAGGTTTGCCTTACCTGTGGATGGGATCTTAGGATTAAACGCCATGATATACCTGCACATAACCATAAACCCTGAAAGCAACGCGATCGTGTATCAAGGACGACGCATACAGGGGATGGTAAATCCATCGCCTCTGTCACCTGTAATCCCACCCTCAGAGGGGGAAAATGACCAACCCACCACAGACTCAGGGACTGCCACCGCACAAGTGTCACCTCTTACGGTCAAACCACACGAAAACATTGCAGACTTGTGGCGGACAGTAACGGCAGTCGTAGAAGGTCCTCAAATAGTTCCGGATCGTGCTGCAAAACTTGTTAAAATCCGTTTGCCTAACGCCCCTCCAACGGGTAGTGATGTGTGTATCGACGGAGCTCCTCACATACACCGCATGACGGTGGAGGTGACTCTCGCGACAGTCAAGGAGGGAGGTTTTGCAGAGGCATTGATAATAAACACGTCTGGATCCCCTGTATCCTTAAAACACGGTGTTAGATTATGCCAGTGTCTAGTGTATGGGAGAAATGTCGCCCCGGAACCAGCTGAATACCCTTCAGCCCAAGTCTCAGGCATAACCTCGGCGTGTCAGGCTTCTCCCGAACAAGACACAGCTAATTTAGAGGCATTCCTAAAAGTTGCACACTATTCCGAAATTAAGCCAACCTTAGTCCAGCTACTGGAACATTATAGGGGGACGCTTGCTCTACCAGGCGAGCCGCTTGGAGTTACGCAGTGTGCTGAACACCACATTAAGTTCAAACCCAATACAAATCCTGTATATATCAATGCGTACAAGCTCCCCTACAGTCAGAGGGAGGTCGTGCAACAACTTATCCCTGAAATGTTAGAACAAGGTGTCATCAAAGAATCGAATTCCCCGTGGAATTCACCCTTGTTTCTGGTTCCTAAGAAAGACGGTTCTTATCGTCCTGTGATTGATTTCCGGCGTGTGAACACCGCGACCGTGGATGATCATTTTCCGCTTCCCGTTCTTGGAGATCTTCTGATGTGTCTCGGTAGAGGAAATAAAGTCTTTACGAGTCTTGATCTGGTCAGTGGCTACTGGCAACTGCCCATGGCCCCCGAGTCACGTGGAATAACAGCTTTCAGCACGCCTCATGGCCACTATGAGTGGACGAGGATGCCGTTCAGGCTCATAGGAGCTCCCTTGACCTTCCAAAGGACAATGAACAGTATTTTTGGTGACTTGCTGGGCAACTCTGTCTATGTGTATTTAGACGACATCATCATAGCAAGTAAAGACGTGCATGCACACATGGAAACACTAAAATCAGTCCTACACAGACTTCAAGAGGTCGGATTAAAGCTCAAAATCACCAAATGTGAATTTTTAAAGCCTCGGATCAAGTTCTTGGGGCATGTCGTGGACGAATTCGGCATCCACACAGTGGACGACAAAATAAAAGCTATTGCCGAGTTCCCTCAGCCAACGTCTGCGGACAAGGTATGGTCTTTCTTGGGTGTCGCAGGTTATTACAGGCCTTTCATAAAGGACTTCGCAGCACGCGCGAGTCCCCTAACCCATCTATTAAAGAAAGACGTACCATTTCAGTGGCTCCCAGCTCAACAAACGAGCTTTGAGGATTTAAAGAAAGCGCTTACGCATGCTCCGGTCCTTGTATTTCCGGATTTCAAGGACCCCCTTCAGCTTTGTACCGACGCTTCGGCTAGTGGACTAGGAGCCGCTCTGATGCAAACAGATAAGTCCGGCAAAAAGCATGTGATAGCGTTCGCCAGTCGAGTACTAACAGCTCCGGAAAATAACTATTCTGTTACCCACCTAGAGGCCCTTGCCATTGTGTGGGCTCTGAAGCATTTTCGTGACATAGTGATGGGGTACATAATTGTGGTGTATACGGACCACGCGGCCATAACTGATATTTTCAAGGGTAAAAACCTACACGGTCGTCTGGCAAGATGGTTCTTAACGATCCAAGCATACAATCCGGAGATAAAATATATCACCGGGAAAACAAATGTGGTCGCAGATGCTTTATCTCGGAATATTCCGATAGGCGCGATTACCACCCCAGAGGTCATCCACAACTTCACTTCACCTGAGCAACACACTGCTCAGCGAGACCAACCTATGTGGAAGAGGTTAATTTATGCCCTCGAGTCGGGAGACGAATCAAACCTTCCTGAATTGCCAGTTCCCTTTTCACAATTCTTCCTATCAGAGGACAAGCTCCTTTGTAGGTCATGGCCAACCAAACCGGTACCTATAGACCAACTGGTCATCCCAGACAAATACGTCGCGAAGGATTTCGCTCTGTATTCAACGGGTAGCTACTCACTCTTGCAATATTGCAAGGAGATGGTCTTCGGGCAATTCTATTGCTCTGCGTCTCTCTTTGCCTTCCTACCAGTTCGGGGAGGGGTATGCGAGATCGCCCTCTACCGCGTGAACGCGTCTGACGCTCCTTCCCTGTGCCCTTACAAGCAGCTACCACCAACACCTGTTTTCCATAAGAACTTTCAGGGTCTGCATTATTTTTATTTCCCTCAGTCATTCTATGTATCAGTCATCTGCCCGGAGGGTACCACTTATCAGCGGGTTACTGGTCACTATGCCATAGCGGAAGCATGTTATATCCGCTCCAATAACATAACAACGTACCCGTCCCGGAACCGTCTGGTTTTCACGGCCAATATTTCCCATCGAGTGTTTCCTCTACGGTCTCTCGATAACATTCACTTCTCCAGCATCTCTTATGTGACTAATTCCCTTAACTCATTGTCTTTCGCAAACAAAACAGAGTTTGCGGAAACCCTGGAGGAAACGCTGCCTGATTATTTGCATCTCCCCTACCTGTACCCTGGATTTTTTGTACCAATGTTTCTGATGTTCGTCAGTCTCGTCGTCATGTGCTACCTTATTAGGAGGAACTCTGTCCTGCACGATTATTTGGTTGTGCAGACACGGCGACTGGATTCAGGGAGGCCACTGGCAAGGTAGTTTTTCCTTTTCCCAGACAAGTCAGGGGACAGGAACCTGGCTGCTCCTATACTTAACATTGTACTGTGTTTCACTACTGTATTTTTTTTTAGGAGCTAGATGAGCGTTTCATTATCTGTAACTATGCCAGTTGATAGCTTCTTATACACGTGTCCTTATATTTATCTTTTGAGAGATTTCTTCTGTTTCATATCACACACGTTGTGGTTTACCTCTCACTATTTATATTATAACTCCACATCTGTTCTTACATAGCCAGTGTTTTAATGTAATTGTATCATAGGCAGTCTGCTTGACAAACTCCCACTATGTATGTTCATGGTAACTAGACTGCTATTTAGATTTTTGTATATCGCGAAGTCGCGATCACTGGTAGGTGACCGAGCAGTGTTATAGTAGGATATCAATGTATTATTATTATTATTTAATATCACCACGAATTAGGCATACAATTGTCAATGGAAAAAAACCACGACAGATAGATCACGTCACCTTATAGGAATGTCGTCCGTCAGTGTTTACCGTCTCAGTTTTGTATACTTCGCATTTCATGGTGCGCAGAGGTCACCTTGACGTACGTGACCAATTGTAACAATTATTTTCCAACCTGTAACTCGTGACTCCTCCACGAGAGTCCGATTGACACACAACGACAGTCGCTCTCGCTCCGACGCT
>NW_026110429.1:0-47500 GCF_024679095.1 Eriocheir sinensis
GGAGGGGAGTTGATGAGACGAAGAGCCTTTGACTCTGTCCAAAACGCTGTGTGTGGAGCACCCCTCACATGAGATGCATACTCCATATACGAGGGCGGACGAGGCCCCTGTATATGGATTGCATGGGTCGGGGAGGTCTAGAATTTAATAATCTCTCCCCTCGACCTACACGGGACGCAATATTGCCACATCAACGTGAATGTAATACCAGACCTGAGATAGAGCAATGCAGCAATGTGTCTAGGTACGGTTTATGAGGTAAGGTTTTGTTGATAAGGCTGAGGGCGTGGATTGAGAGGTTTAACATTTTTGTAAGCTTTAAAAAATCCCTTCCGCCAGCTTCTATATGGGACGCAGTACTGCCGCATCAACGTGATAACATAATGCCAAATCTGAAATATATAATGTCTCTATGTGCGTTTTTTTTTTGTTTTTTTTTTACAGCAGAGGTGACGGTTCAAGGGCGTAAAAAAAAAAAAACAGCCCGCTACTCACTGCATTTAGTCAGATCGGTGATGGTATAATTACCTTAACATTAATTTTACCAAAGCTTCATAACTCCTTTCTCTGATCCCACATGATGCACGAGAACACACTATATATAGCGATATCAGCGAAATGAAAGGCAGGCAACCCAAGTGTACAGTCGGAAACAAAAGTCGTGTCATGGTTTTACTGGAAGTCTGGAACGTATACTACTAACTGAATTTACCACACAGCGATGCATTCCCCAAGTCCTTTCCCTTAACTGGTACCTTATTATATCGTTTGAGTCACGGGAAAACCAGGCCAGCAAACGCTAATATAAAAAGAAGAAGCAAAAGTCGTGTCATGTTTTTGCTGGAAGTCTGGAACGTATACTAATTCAATTTACCACACAGCGATGCATTCCTCAAATCCTCTCCTTTAACTGTTACCTTATTATATCGGTTTAGTCACGGGGAAACCAGGCCAGCAAACGCTAATATAAAAACAAGAAGCAAAAGTCGTGTTATGGTTTTACTGGAAGTCTGGAACATATACTACTAACTGAATTTACCACACAGCGATGCATTTCCCAGGTCCTTTCCCTTAACTGGTACCTTATTATATCGGTTTAGTCACGGGAAAACCAGCCCAGCAAACGCTAATATAAAAAGAAGAAGCAAAAGTCGTGTTATGTTTTTACTGGAAGTCTGGAACATATACTACTAACTGAATTTACCACACAGCGATGCATTCCTCAAATGCTCTCCTTTAACTGTTACCTTATTATATCGGTTTAGTCACGGGGAAACCAGGCCAGCAAACGGTAATATAAAAACAAGAAACAAAAGTCGTGTTATGTTTTTACTGGAAGTCTGGAACGTATAATAATTCAATTTACCACACAGCGATGCATTCCTCAAATCCTCTCCTTTAACTGTTACCTTATTATATCGGTTTAGTCACGGGAAAACCAGGCCAGCGAACACTAATATAAAAACAAGAAACAAAAGTCGTGTCATGTTTTTACTGGAACGTATACTAATTAAATTTAACACACAGCGATGCATTCTTCAAATCCTCTCCTTTAACTGGTACCTTATTATATCGGTTTAGTCACGGGGAAACCAGGTCAGCAAACGCTAATATAAAAACAAGAAGCAAAAGTCGTGTCATGTTTTTGCTGGAACGTATACTACTAATTGAATTTACCACACAGCGAACAATTCCGCAAGTTCTCTTTTTCACTTGTTACACTTTGATGGTTGAGTCACGGAGGCGAGCTAAAAGACCAAGCAAACGGTACGATAAAAACAGTAATCGTGTCGTTGCCTTACCCGGAAAAAGTATTAAGTAAACACACGACCAATAATTCTGACAGTCACGCTGCTTGCAATGATGACGGTTTAATTTCAAGTCAGGAAATACGATAAAAAAAACATGTTACTAAAAGATACAAATAAAAACAGTGTGGTGTTTACATTTAAAAGAGAAAAAAAAACAAGAAAATTATATAAGACACGCCTCTTTAGCGACCATTTCTGTTTAATTTCAAGTCAGGAAATACGATAAAAAAACATGTTACTAAAATATACAAATGAAAACAAATTGGTGTTGATATTTAAAAGAGAAAAAAAAACAAGAAAATTATATAAGACACGCCTCTTTAGCGACCATTTCTATTTAATTTCAAGTCAGGAAATTTGATAAAAAAAACATGCTACTAAAATATACAAATGAAAACAAAGTGGTGTCGACATTTAAGAGAGAAAAAACAAGAAAATCATAAAAGTCAGTCCTCTTTAGCGACCATTTCGTGACTCACATATCCACATTTAATTTCAAGTCAGGAAATACGATAAAAAAACATGCTACTAAAATATACAAATGAAAACAAAGTGGCGTTGACATTTAAAAGAGAAAAAAAAACAAGAAAATCATAAAAGACACGCCTCTTTAGCGACCATTTCGTGACTCACACCCACATACGATAAGGCTTTCGTAGAGGTTGTTGTGTTAGCATTTCCAAGGGTAGTTTCATGAGCCCTAGGGATAGTTTGACAAGGCTTCTGCACCATGAGTGTGAAGAAAACACTCATGATAACCCAACTAATCTCCATTGTGCCCTTTTGATATATTTGTTGTGAGAGATGAGAGTGTCTGGGAATACGGCCCTCCGACACACACATTTGGTAAGGCTTACATAGAGGTTGTGTTAGTATTTCCATGGGTAGTTTCATGAGCCTAGGGATAGTTTGACAAGGCCTCTGCGCCATAGCCCTCCGACACGCACATTTGATAAGGCTTACGTAGAGGTTGTGTTAGTATTTCCATGGGTAGTTTCATGAGCCTACTTCTTCACTTCATCTTCCTCCTCCTCCTCCTCCTCGTTTTCCTCTATCTACATATACTAATCTTCCTTCTTCTCCTTCTTCTCCTTCTATAACAATAAACAAGAAAAAAAAAAACACTCATAAGATCCCCGATTCATCTCCTCTGTGGGCTTTTCGATATATTTGTTGCGAGAGCCGAAAGCGTTTGAGAAAAAGGGCGACAGTCGAGGCTCCTACATGCCTGGCTGGCCACGAATTGCTTACACAGGGCAGTGAGAGGCAAAGGCTGTCGTGCTTCCGGCCCTGAGAAAACAGAAATAGTTACTTCCACCGTGAACTGCTATTATTAAACCCTTGGAGCTTGTCTTGGAAACCTGGGACAATGAAGAAGAAGAAGAGGAGGAGGAGGAAGAAGAAGAAGAAGGTAGAAAAGTAAAAGAAGAAGAACAAGAAGAAGAGGAAGAAGAAGAATAGGAAGAAGAAGAAGAAAAGGAAGGAGAAGAAGAAGAAGAAGAAAGTGAAGAAGGTAGAAAAAAAAAGAATAGTGGGTAGCGGTAATAGACGGAAAAGGTAGAAGAGAAGCATAAGTAGAAGATGAAGAAGAAGAGGAAGAAGAAGAGGAAGAAGAAGAAGACGAATAAAAATAATAAGAATAATAATAAGAAAAAAAAGGAAAACAAGACGACATCGAAGAAGAAACAGAGAAAGAGAAGGAAAAGAAGACGACAACGAAGAAGAAAAATAAGACGAAGACGAAGAAGAAGAAAAAGAAGAAGAAAAAGAAGAGGAAAAAGAAGAAGAGGAAGAGACGTAGAAGAAGAAGAATAGAAAAAGAAAAAGAAGAAGAAGAAGAAAGAGAAGAAGAAGAAGAAGAAGGAGGAGGAAAAGGAGAATAAGCTACACAATGTTCTGGTTAAGTCATGTTACAAGAAGCAACAATTTCGGCGTCCTGTGAACTGGAGATAAATAACGTACGAGAGTGGAGTCTTGATAACTACCTGATTACTTCTAATTAATTAAGTCCGAGACACCTGACGAGAGATTACTGATACAGACACACAGGTGAGATATTGTTCTTGTTATTGTCATTATTATTATTATTATTATTATTATTATTATTATTGGTGATAGTAGTAGTAGTAGGTATCTGATAATGATGATGATAATGATGTTAATGATAAAAATAACAGATAACACCATAGTACTTGAATAACCCTCACTATTACAACAACAACAACAACACAATGAGAAAAGTGGTAGGCTAGTGGTCGCAGTCTTCCACTTCTACTTTTTCTCCACCTCCTCCTCTTCCTCCTCCTCCTTACTTTCTTTCTCCTTCTTCTACTCCTCTCTCTCTCTCTCTGCTACTTTTTTTTATCTTGTGTTACTCGTGAACCACAAACACACACAACAACAACAACAACACAGAATATGAAAAGTAGTAGTAGTAGTAGTAGTAGTCTTTCACTCCCAATACTTCTTCACTTCCTCTTCATTCTCCTCCTCGATCTCCTCCTCCTCCTCTTTCTCCTTTTCTTCATCTTCTACCTTCTACTTCTACCCATGAACCACAAACACAACAACAACAAAACAAACACAGAAACCAACAAACAAACAAACACACGGCCCCCTAGTGTCAAAATTCCGCAAAAACAAAAACAAAAAAAAAGTATAGAGGAACAGAAGACTCGGGCTGCTGGCTACCCTGTTTTCCTTCTTTATGGTGAAGGGCGGGGGAAGGGGAGAGGGAAGGGGTGGCTGTATAGGAGGGGGGGCGGGGAAGGAAGGGTAGAGAAGGGGGGTGTATGGGAGGGGAGAAGGGGGAAAGGGGAGGTTGTAGGCGATGTATTAAGGGGGTTGGTAGGAAGGGGAGAGAGAGGGGAAGGGTGCATGGGTTTGGGTGAGGGGAAGGAAGGGGGGAGGGGGAGGGGGTTGTAGGCGCCATGTTGGGGGGGGGGGGATGAGAGGGGAGCCAAGGAAGGGGAAATTCCCACAACCACCACCACTGCCTTCAACGCCATTGGTTTCCTCCTCCTCCTTTCTTTTCTTTCTTCTCTATTTCTTTTCTCTTTCTTTCATTCTTGCTTGTTTTCCTCCTCCCTTTTATCCTTCTTACACTCCTTCTTTTCTTTTTTTTTTCTTTCATTCTTCTTTTCCTCCTCCTTTTCATCATTCTTACACTCCTTCTTTTCTTTTTTTTTTCTTTCATTCTTCTTTTCCTCCTCCTTTTCATCATTCTTACACTCCTTTTCTCTTTCTTTCATTCTTACTTCTTTTCCTCCTCCATTTCGTCTTTCTCTTTCTTCTTTTTTTTACTCCTACTTCTTCAATTCTTCTTCCTCCTCCTCCTCGTTTTTCTCCATCTACTTCTACTAATCTTCCTTTTTCTCCTTCTTCATCTCCGTTCTCCTTCTATCATTCTTTTTTTCTCCTCCTTTTCGTCTTCTTCCTCTTTCTCCTTTTATTTCTACGTCTTACCTTCTTCCTCCTCCTCCTCGTTTTTCTCCTTCTACTCCTCCTCCTACTCTTTATTTTATGCTCCTCCTCCTCCTTAACAACAACCATCAACACCATCATCACCAACTCTCCTTCCTTCTTCTTTATTCCTCCTATTTACTTCCTTTTTACCTTCCTCTCCACCTCCTCGTTTTCTTTCTCCTGTTCCTTCTCTTTATCATTCTTTCTTATATTTTTTTCTTCTTTGGCGGCTCCTCCTCCATCTCCTCCTTCGAAATCGCCACAAACACCATTTCCATCTTCTTCATCTTCTTCTTCTTCTTCTTCTTCTTCTTCTTCTTCTTCTTCTTCTTCTTCTCCTACTCCTCCCCCAAACTGGGATAATCATATCCCCAATGATGTTATATATCTAGACTTTCAAAAAGCCTTTGACAAAGTGCCACACGAAAGACTCCTCAAGAAACTCAAGTCGGCGGGGTTAGGCGACAATCTGACAGCGTGGATCAAAGACTGGCTCACTGGAAGAAAACAACGAGTTGTACTCAACGAACAGGCCTCCGAGTGGCTCCCGGTCACAAGTGGAGTGCCACAGGGGTCAGTGCTGGGACCCATACTCTTCATCATATATATAAACGACCTAGAACTAGGATTAAAATCCAATCTTTCAAAATTTGCCGACGACACAAAGGTGGGCGGGAAGGCCCTCACGACGGCAGACTGCGAAATTATCCAGAGACTTGGACCAGATCACTCAGTGGTCAGAAAAATGGCAGATGTCCTTCAACACTACCAAATGTAAAGTAATGCATATCGGATCCAGAAACAGCAACCACACATACCACATGGGTGGCGAACCACTACATGTAGTGCAAGAGGAAAGAGACCTCGGGGTCACCATCAGCAGTGACTTGAAACAAACAAAACACTGCAAGTCCGCCTGTAAGAAAGCCAATACAATGCTCGGGTTCATAGCGAGGAACTTCGAATACAAGACGCCGAGTTATGTTATCTTGTATAATTCGCTGGTAAGGCCCCACCTGCAATACGCCGTGCAATTCTGGTCTCCAAATAACAGGAAAGACATTGAATTACTTGAGAGTATACAGCGCCGCGCCACGAAGATGATACCATCACTGAGGACGAAACCCTATGAAGAGCGACTCGAGCAACGTCGAGCAACGTCGATCACTCCAAACTCTTCACGCTACAAACTAACCTGAGAACAAGAAACAACGGAAAAACAATTCAAGCAAAGCGATGCAATACCGACATCGGCAGGAGTTATTTCTCGAATAGAGTTGTTCGCCACTGGAACAGCCTTCCTGCAGAAGTGGTTAGCGCCGAGAGCATCAACTCCTTCAAGAAACGCATTGATCGCCACTTTGCTGCATCGGGAGTGAACTGAACGTATCCAAGAGTAGGTACACAAGTGCTTTAATCCTTCCCTGCAAGCCACTCCTGTGGCTGACGGATTGATTAAGTCACCGAAAGCAGGCAGCCTAGTAATGAGCCAACAGGCTTTCTGCTGCCTGCTAGTCCATGTTTCCATGTTTCTCCTCCTCCTCCTTCTGGTGGTGAGTATAAGTCTCTAGTACAAGAAGTTATAATGTCGGCAGTGTAATAGCAGTGAATATACGCAGTGGTGGTGGTGGTGGTGGTGGTGGTGATGATTTAGCCGCCGACTGATAATGGTGGAGATAGTGATGATAATGTCTCAGATTATATAGATTTCTTGTTACCATTGATGATTATTATGATTAGGATGAGATTATTATTATTGTTGTTAGTGTTACTACTACTACTACTACTACTACTACTACTACTACTACTACTACTACCTCCACTATTACTACTACTACTTCTACTACTACTACTACTACTCCTCCTACTACTACTACTACTACTACTACTACTACTTCTACTACTACTACTACTACCTCCACTATTACTACTACTACTACTGCCTCCACTATTACTACCACTACTACTACTACTACTACTACTACCTCCACTATTACTACTACTACTTCTACTACTACTACTACTACTACTCCACCTACTGCTTATATTACTACTACTACCAATAATAATAATAATAATAATAATAATAATAATAATAATAATAATAATAATAATAATAATAATAATAATAATAATAAAGTAGAGGTTAAAGAAGAGGAAGAGGAAGAAAAAGAAGAAAAAGAAGGAATGAAGGAAGATATTGTTGGCCGTTCTTTCCTCCTCTTCCTCTTCCTCCTCCTCTTCCACTTTCTCCTCTCCATCCTGATTCTCCTTTTCCTCTCCTCCACCCCCGATATCCTAATCCCTGAACCCTCTCCTCCTCCTCCTCCTCCTCCTCCTCCTCCTCCTCCTCCTCCTCCTCCTCCTCTCCTCCCTTTTAGCTTGTCCCGGTAATCCTCCAAATTAAAACTCATCGATTTTCTATCACTCATCCACCAACACACACACACACACACACACACACACACACACACACACACACACACACACAGGGAAAAAGTTTATATAATTATTTTTCTTCTATTCTAGTATTTTTTTTCTTATTTTTCGTTTTCTTCTTCCTCTTCTTCGACACAAGACAATAAAGATAAGGACAGCCCTTTAGTCCTCCTCCTCCTCTTCCTCGTCACGTCAATAAATTGGCGCGAGACGGAGGAAAGAGTAAGAATGGGCGGGGGATGAGGAGGAAGGGGGAGGGTGAACTGTAGGGCAATGCAGTACAGGGAGGGATAACGGTGATCGGGGCGGCAGGGAAGGGGAGGGGAAGGGAAGGACCCAGGCAGGAGGCCCCGCAGCTCCCAGCCCTCTTGATGGTCCGTGCCACTCGCCTTGTTCGGCACATATTTTTAATTACACAGTACTTACAGACAAGTACACACGTACGATGGGCAACAAGACTTCCACCATGAAGGTTCGCGCCGAGGCGTCGCTGGGGGCCGGGGTCCCCAGCGTGGACGCCCTCACGTTGTCGAGCAGCGCCTCACGCTGCTGGGGGCGGGGGAGGCGCCGCCTAGCGCGGTTCACCTTCCCCCGCCGGGGGTGGGTGTGCACCCAGGGGGTGCAGGTGTGCCGGGGCAGGGAACAGCAGTATCTGCCCCTGGTCGGGCTCCATCGCGAGGATCCCAGCACCACCCTCAGGGTGAAGTGCTCCTGCCGCGGAGCGACAGTCTATGCGGCCACCATGCCCCTCGCCTGCCTGCTGGGGCTGCTGGAGGAGGCCGTGGCCGGAGACACGGCCCTCCTCCTCTTCACCCTGACAGGCGGCGAGGAGGCAGGGGGACAGCTCGACGCCACCCTGACGTTCACACGGCCTAGGTACGCCAGGCCGTGGGCATGCAACGGGTGGCTCCGCAGCCACGGCGGCGGCACCTGGGAGCACGTGGGCCCGGGGGACGCCGCGTGCCTCAGCCCCTCGGAGAGTGGCTGCGGCGCGCCGGCCAGCCCCGAGCAGCAGGAGGTCAACCAGGGCCAGGGGCAGCACGGCCCTGCCCTGGCGGATAAGGCGGCCGAGGGCAGTGCCTCGGCCTTCTTGGAGGTGCCTCAGCCAGTCCTGAGGAGCCTAACAGCCAGTGACAAGGAGTATACAGTGCCAGCAGTGCAATGCGGGGACCACTCAGCCAGTGCCAAGGACGTGGCAGTGCCAGAGGTCGACATGGGGGAGCCACCGACCCTTGCACTCTACCGCGCCCTCCACCAGACAGAGCCAGAGCCGTACCAAGGGGACTCAGACAGTGCCCAGAACACTACAGTGCCAGGAGCGTACTGCAGGGACCCACCATCCACTACCGAGGCCCTCGAGGCAGTGCCAGAGGTGGACTTGGGGGAGTCCTCATGTCTGGCACTGTACCTTCACAAGACGGAGCCTAACGTGGGGGTCCCGCCGCCCAGTGCCCAGGACTCAGCAGTGCCAGAGGCTGACTTGGGGGAGTCATCGTCCCTGGCACTCTACTACGCCCTTCACCAGACTGCGCCTGAGCCCGACGAAGGGGACCCACCAGCCAGTGCCGAAGCCCGCGAGGAAGTGCCCGACGAGGACTCACTGGAGCCAGCGCCGAGTGCCCTGGAGGCGTCGCCCCCGAGGCTGGAGAGGCCCTGGTGGCACGCCGTCCTGGAGGGCCTGGAAGTGCTGGACCTCATCGTCTACAGCGTCCTGATCCTCGACGCGTGTCTGCGCTAAGAACACACGGTCGGCGGCGACGCAGTACAGCCACGCCCTAGCCCACGCCCGCGGCTCCGATACACACCATTGACTCACCATTACCGGGTGGGCGGCGAGCTGTTTCCTTACGCCTTTCTTTCTCCTGGCGGCCACCACCTTCAGCCACGCCCCGGGGAGCGACTGAACCCTTGCACTACATTACTTATCCCCGGGCTGGCTCAAGGTGCTGTTTTTCTTACATTTCTCAAACACTCCATTAGCTCTCTCTCTCTCTCTCTCTCTCTCTCTCTCTCAGTAACAGCAATAAGGATGATGCTGATAAGGTTTTGGTTGTAAGAGAGCCAGGCGGGGCACGCAGCAGTGGGTTCAAGGTGGATAAATTCAGATTCAACAAAGACAGGCTAGAATTGGTTTACCAGTCGAGTGGTGGATGAGCGGAACAGGCTTGGCGGTCATGTTGTGGGTGCCAATACGATAGACACGAGAAGAGGTTCGATAGGTTCATGGATTGTGACGTTTGGTGAGGTTATAGGCCTACAGGAGCTGCCTTGTATAGACCTACCGGCCTCTTGCAGACTCCTTACGTTCTTATGGTCTAATGGTCTTCTTGATAAGGGGAAGGTATAACATGTATGGATTTCCGTTTTTTTCATTCTTCCCTTCCTCCCTTCAACACACACACACACACACACACAGACGGCACCCCACCACCCACCCCTTTTAACCTCCCCTCCCCTTCCTTCCATACCTTTTCTCTCCCCTTCCTTCCCCCTTTTCCTCTCCTCTCCTCCCTTCCTCCCTTCCTTCATTCACCGTAGAGAGGGGAAACTATGATAAACAGAGCTCTTCCATTTTCTTTTTCTCTCTCTCTTTTCGTATCTCAGTTAACGAGAGAGAGAGAGAGAGAGAGAGAGAGAGAGAGAGAGAGAGAGAGAGGATGAAAAATTCGAGGACACACACAACATAAAACAGGAAATTAGTAAAGATTAAGATAAAGACAGAGAGAGAAGGAAATAAAAGAAATGCTGAGTCAAGAAAAATAATGAAGAATGAAAAAGTATAATAAAGTGATGACGAGAGAAGGTAGGAAGGAAAGAAGAAAAAAAGAAAATGAAGGATGATGATATATATTTTTGCTATTCGATGGTGATTTGGAGGGTTGCGGTCTCTCTCTCTCTCTCTCTCTCTCTCTCTCTTAACTCCCTTTATTCCTCCCCCTCTCACTCCCCTATTTTCCCTCCCTCTTACTCCTCTACTCCCTTTCCTCTTCCCTGTCACTCCCTCTTTCCACTCTTACTCTTAACTCCTTTTACTCCTTCCCCTCTCACTCCCTTTTTTTTCCCTCCCTCTTACTCCTCTACTCCAATCTCTCTTCTCCCACTCCCTTACTCCCCACTCCCTATAGATCCTACTTTCCACTTCCTTTGATCCTCTCCCTTCTCACTCCTTTTCCTCCTTACCCCCTTCCCTCTACCCCCCCCCACCCCACCCCTTTCATCCGCCCCGGGAGTAGGAGTGGCACTGAGGGGAGGAGGGGGGGGGAGGGGTGCCAGGTGAGGGGGTGTCTGATTCCCTTCCTAATCCTCAAAGCCTGTCTCCTCTCTCTCTCTCTCAAGAGGGTGTGGCGGAAGGGAGGAGGGAATGATACTAGGAAGACGGAGGAGGGGTGGAGGAAATTAAGAAGTAGGGAGGGAAGGAGGGAGGGAGGGAGAGAGACATGGAGGAAAGGATGGAGGGAAGGAAGGATACCGAAGAGATCGAGGAAGTCAAGGAGGGAGGGAGAGAAGGGAGAGAGGGAGAGATGGAAGGTAAAGAGGGAGGGAGGGAGAAGGGAGGAAGAAAGGCAAGGAAGGAAGGGAAAGGAAGAAAGAAGGGAGATGAAAGGAAGCGAAGGAACAACCAGGAAGAAGGAAAGTAAAAGAGAGGAGAGGGAGGAAAGCAAGATGAGGAAGGAGGGAAGGGAGAGAATGACCGGGGGAGAGAATGACCGGGGGAGAGAATGACCGGGGGAGAGAATGAGAGGGGGAGAGAATGACTGGGGAGAGAATGACTGGGAGAGAATGACAGGGAGAGAATGACAGGGGGAGAGAATGACCGGGGGAGAGAATGACAGGGGGAGAGAATGACAGGGGGAGAGAATGACAGGGGGAGAGAATGACAGGGGGAGAGAATGACAGGGGGAGAGAATGACCGGGGGAGAGAATGACCGGGGGAGAGAATGACCGGGGGAGAGAATGACCGGGGGAGAGAATGACAGGGGGAGAGAATGACCGGGGGAGAGATACAGAGGAAAGGAGGGAAAGCAGGGAGGGAAGCACAGGGAGGAAAGAAGAGAAGGAAGCTGACACGAGGAAGGAGGAAGGAGGGAAGGAGGGAAGGAAGGAAAGAAGAGAGAAACAGAAAGGGCGGGAATCAAAAAGTTGGACGCATGAGAAAGAGAAAAAGAAGAAAAGGAAAGAGAAGGGACAAGAAAGAAGGAAGGAATGAAGGAGAAAAAGATAGAAAGAAAAGAGAAACAGGCAAAGAGGAAAGAAAGGATGAATGGAAGGAAAAGAGAAAAGGAAGGGGAAGAGGATGCAGAAAGGGAGGAAAAGGAAAAGGGAGGCAAGAATAATGAAGGGAGAGGAAACAAGAAGAGGAAAGTAAAGATGGATATAAAGAAAGGAGGATATAGAAGAAAGGGGAAGAGGTCTGAAGGGAAGCAGGGAGAATGAAGGGAGAGAGAAACAAGAAGAGGAAAGCAGAGATGGAAGCAAAGAAAGGAGGATACAGAAGGAAGGGGAAGAGGTCAGAAGGGAAGCAGGGAGAATGAAGGGAGAGAGAAACAAGAATAAAGTACAAGCAGGGAGGGGAAAGGTCTGAAGAAAGGGAGCTACTGCAAAATAATAATAAAACAGGGAGAAAACAAATGAAGAGGAACAGAAAGGGAGAAAAGGAAATGAATGAGGTATGAAGGAAGGCGAAGGGAGAAGGATGCAGAAAGTTGAAGGGGGGGAGGAAGGAGGAAGGGAGAGTAGGAAAAAGGGGGTGAAGGGGGGGGTGAGGAGCGTGCCGGCTGACGTACTGCCTGTAGTCGGCGCCGCTGCCAGGCCGGCGGGTGTGTTTGTCCCGCCGGTGGCGCGGAGGGCAGCTGGCGCCAGAACGCTGCCAGCCACACCTCCGCCTCCTCCTCCTCTCTCTGCACCCTCCTCCTCGTCCTCGTCCACGTCCTCGTCCTCATCCTCGTCTTCCTTCTTCTCCTATGTCCTTCCTTCGACTTCTTCCCCCTTCTGGTTTGTATTTCTCTCCCTCACAATTCATCTGGCCCCTTCTTTTTCCTTCCCTCTTCCTCCTCCTCCTCTTCCTCCTCCTCCTCCTCCTCGGATTTGAAACTAGCAAATGTCACACCAATTTTCAAAAAGGGGGACAAGTCTGATCCAGGAAACTGTCGACCAATTAGCCTGACATCGATTGTTTGTAAGTTAATGGAGACTATCATTCGCGACAATATGGTGAAATTCTTTTAAGAAAATAACATAATAAATAACTCGCAACATGATCCCTCTCTCGATATCCGTCAACATTCCTCACTGGCCCTTTAACTTTCTTCCGCCCTCCCTATTTTCCTTCCATCCTGTCTATCTACATTTACTTCTTTCTTTTTCTCTCCCTTCCTTTCTTTCCCTCTCTCTTCCTATCCTTCTCTCTCTCTCTCTCTCTCTCTCTCACCGTCTCTTCTTTCCAATCTGTCTACCTCCCTTTCCTTCCTTCTTTCTTTCGTTCTTCCGTCCTTCCTTCCCTTTCTGTTCCTTCCAATACATCTACCCTCTTGTCTGTATCTCTCTATATAAATATCTCTTCCTTCATATCTCTTTATCTCTATTTTTCTCATTTTCTTCCTTTCTTCCTCCATTTCCTCTCCTCTTTCCTTGTCTCCTTTATTCGGTTCCTTCCTTCCTTCCTTCCTTCTTTACTTCCCTTCCTTTGATTATTTTCCTTTCCCTTCTACTAGTTGCCATAATAAATGCTCTCTCTCTCTCATGTTCTGAACCAAGCTTTTTCCCCTCCCTTTCCTTCTATTCTGCCATATTCCTCCTCCTCTTCCTCCTCCTCCTCCTCCTCCTCCTTCTCCTCCTCCTCTTCCTCCTCCTCCTTTTCATCTTTTCTCCATCATCTCTCCCACTGCGCGAACTTACTCAGGGGTTTCTTCCTACTCCTCCTCCTCCCCCTCCTCCTCAGTTTCTCGAGTCTGCAATTTTCCGAAAAAGGTCTCTCTCTCTCTCTCTCTCTCTCTCTCTCTCTCTCTCTCTCTCTCTCTCTCTGATTAATTAAATAAATGAAAAAAAAAAATCCAAAATATATGAAATGAGAAAAAAAAAATGTCCTCGCAAAAGCCACCAACAGGTATTATTATTATTACTCTCTCTCTCTCTCTCTCTCTCTCTCTCTCTCTCTCTCTCTCTCTCTCTCTCTCTCTCTCTCACTGCGGAGGATGAGGGAAAGAAATAAAGGATAAAGAATGGAAAGAAAGAGAAGGAAGATGAGGAAGAAGTGGAGGAGGAGGAGAAGGAGGAGAAGGAGGAGGAGGAGGAGGAGGAGGAGGAGGAAGAAGAAGAGGAGGAGGAGGAGGAGGAGGAGGATAGTTAAAAATAATAAGAGGAAGAGAAGAAAACTGGTAACCACGAAAAGGAAGAAGAGGAGGAGGAGGAGGAGGAGGAGGAGGAGGAGGAGAGAATTTTATTACTACAAGAATGAGGGAAGGAGAGGAAAAAGGGGGACAATAAAGAGATAGGTAGGAGAATAGAAAGAAATTGAAAGAAGAGGGAAGAAGGGAAGGACATGAAAGAAGGAATAGGGAAAGAAAGAGAGGAGAGAGAAGAAGAGGGAACAGGACAAGAATGAAAGGAAGGAAGGGAAGGAAGGAAGGAAGGAAGGAAAGGAGGGAAGGAAGAGGAAGAAAGAAAGGGAGAAGGAAGGGACGAGGAGGAGGAGGATTAGTTACGAGAGAGAGAGAGAGAGAGAGAGAGAGAGAGAGAGAGAGAGAGAGAGAGAGAGAGAGAGAGAGAGAGAGAGAGAGAGAGAGAGAGAGAGAGAGAGAGAGAGAGAGAGAGAGAGAGAGAGAGAGAGAGAGAGAGAGAGAGGACGTTACAAAGAGAGAAAAAAAAAGTGAGTGAGTGAAGGGAAGCGGAGGAGGAAAAAAATGTAGCAGCGAACGAGAGGAGGAGGAAGAGGAGGAGGAGGAGGAGGAGGAGGAGGAGGAGGAGGAGGAGGTATTGAAAACGTCACAGAAAAAAGAAAAAGAAAGAGAAGAGATGGAAGAAGAAGAACCGAAAAACAACAACTCGAGGAAGAGGAGGAGGAAGAGGAGGAGGAGGAGGAGGAGGAGGGTAGGAAATAAAAGTTAAACGGGAAGGAAATAAAAAAGCTATAAAAAGAAATTGAAAAAGTGGAGAGAGGAGTAGAAAGGAAGAAAAACAACACTGAAAATGAAAGAAAGGAAGAGAAGGAAGGAAGGAAGGAAGAGGAGGAGAAGGAAGAGGAGGGGGAAGGAAGGAAGGAATGAAAATTTTGAAGGTAAAAAAAATAAAGTTAGAGGAAAGTCCAAAAAAAAAATATAAGTAAACTGAAAGAGATAGAAGATAGATAGATAAATATAGATAGTAGGAAAAGGAGGAAACGAAAGGAGGAGAGGAGGAGGAGGAGGAGGAGGAGGAGGAGGAGAAAAAAAGAGAAGAGAAGGGAAGAGACAAACAAGGAAAACAATTGAGAAGGAAGACGAAAAAGGAAGGAAAAGGAAGAGAAGAAATTAAAGGAAGGTTACAATTTGGAAGAGGAGGAGGAGGAGGAGGAGGAGGAGGAAGAGGAGGAGCAGGGGGAAGAACACCAAAACAGGAGCCTTGACTGATCTGAAATTAAAACACAAAAAAAAGACAAAAAAGAAGAAAGGAATAACAACTCGGGGAGACCAAAAAAGGAAAACGGGAATGAATGAGACCGAAGAGGAGGAGGAGGAGGAGGAGGAGGAGGAGGAGGAAATTAAAAGAAGAGCAAGAAGAACGAGAAGAGAAGGGGAAGTAGGAGGAGGAGGAGGAGGAGGAAGAGGAGAGGAGGTGGAAGAGGAGGAATAAGAAGAAACAGAACAAGAGAAAGAATAACTGATAAAAGAAGAACAAGAGGAAGAGGAGATAAAGAAAAACAAGAAAACAAAAGAAAAAAAAGAGGAGGAGGGGAAGAGAAAGGAGAGGAAAAACAAAACAAAAAAGAACAAGAAGAGGAAGAGAAGAAGGAGGAGGAGGAAAAACATGGAGAAAATAACAAAAAAAAATAAAGAGGAGGAGGAGGAGGAGGGAGAGAAAAAGGCAGAGGAGGAAGAGGAGACAGAAGAAGAACAAGAAAAAGAAGAAAAAGAGAAAGAAAAAAACACCAACCACTGATAAAAAAAAATAAAAATAGAAGAAAAAAAAACAGAAGACCAAGACGGAAGAAGGGAAGGAAGGACAAAATCAGACCAAGAGGAGGAGGAAGAGGAAGAGGAGGAGGAGGAGGAGGAGGAGGGGGAGGAGGAGGAGGAGGGGTATCATCTCCAAACACTTGCTGACTCAGACCCAGTGACCATTTTTTTTTTTTTTGTTGTTGTTGTTGATGACCTGTAAGCGGAGTCGGATATTATGACATTGACTGTGGCACCTGTGTCAACCACTACAGAGTGCTGTTGCCCACCTTGCAAGGGAGGGCAATTATGCTTGTCTGTCCTAAGGCGGCAATGACGGAGTCAAGTTGCTCCCAATTAGTATTTTCCCCTTAAGGAATTGGATGTACGCCCTGGGGCTGTCACGAAGTCATGTTTTTATTCTGAGGAGTGTGGGTTATCATCCGCCGAGGACTTGCTACCTGTTCCCTCCTTGGCCTTTTTTGTATTGCAGAACAACTGTCTGAACCATGAAAAACAATTCCGTGGATATGGCAAAAGGCAGCGCCTTCCGCTGATGGTTTGGGCTTTAGGTTCTGTGTGATGAATGATGCCTGCCCTTGTAACCTCCTGACCTCCCTATCTGAGCCCTCCCGTCTTGAATGTGTTGATTCCCTACGTTTCATGAAACAAGAATGTTCAGAATGTCCTGATTGTTTGCAAAAATACAGGTGAGAGAGACTCTACTTTGAGCCTGTAATACTGCGGCTGGTGCGAGGATGCTGGTGAGGGTGTCCTGAACTTTGAGGGTTGTAAGTAGCGGACGAAACCCGGGGGTGAACGAATTCCCAGGCCTGTACCGATAAATACGAGTGCCTGAACACAGATTACCTTAGTAAATTCACCGGTTGTGGAGATTGTGTTCAGTCCTCTTCACTTGAAGGACGAGCCAACTGGTTAAAGGTGTAAAATCATTTACAAAAGAGGAGCATATGTTGATAGCTGTAAATACGAACCAATAAACGGAACGTGTATGAATGAATAGTTTATGTTGAAAACCCAAAAGGCAAGAAAGAATGGCTAGCAAGTGGTGCCTGGGGTTAGACGTAATAGAAGCTATTATAATGAATGCCCTAATGATATGGGTATATAGAAAGAATAATTATATAACAAGTGAAGGCAGGAGTATACTATTGATGCTCACGTTTTTCCTCGAGCGGTGAAAGAACGGAGGCAGGGCACACTGATGAAGATTAACTTTGATCAGGGGAAATCACACTATACTCAATAGACCTGCTAGCAAACAATAAGAAAGAATCAATATCGTATGCGAAATGAACGCCATTCCACAATTATGCAGACTGATTAACAGCGTTAGGGAACACAGAAATAAAAAAAATCGTGCCTGCACGACAATAATAATGAAAAATAAGCCGAGTCGGTATTTGGACATAAGAAGGGAATATCCAATACCAAGATTAGTCAGCTGATGTAGTGGAGAGGGCGACGGCTTGTGATGCCCTGTTACGTGCAGTCGCCAGGCGGTTTAGAACCCTCGCTGGCCGCGGCCAGCGGCGGTGAGAGGTGAGGATGTACATCGGAGACCTGCCATGGAGGTTGAAAACTGCTGACCCAGCACTTGAGCGGCTGCGATGCGGGAGCTGGCACGCCAGACGGCGATGGCCATGTCGTCCTTGTGATAGTAAGAGATGGGCGGTTGTGCAGATCAGACGACTAGGGTGTAACCTCTTGAGAAGACGCCGAGCAAGAAACGGTGGAACAGCTTGAAGCCACTGGGAGATGTGCACTCCTTGCTGACTGTTTGCCTGGAGGTTTGGGGTTGATAAAGCCCTGGCAGCGGCGGTGGTAAGCGCAGCTGCGGGAGCGAGGGGCATGCGGGGTGTTCCAAGGTCAGCGGGGCGTGCCTCCTCCTTGTTGGTGTGAATAATACTTCCGCCGCATCGTGGAGGGCTTGCAGTGTTCGTAGCAGTGCTGGCTTGAAGCGGGGAGGCTTGTAGATTCTCTTAGAATGGCACCAAGATGGCAACGGAACTTAGATCGGACTACGAGGAGACTGAAATAGCATGGGGCTCACAACCCTGGAGAGAAGAGAAAGAGAAGACCTGATAGCGGGGTAGTAGTGGTGTACAGGGGGAAAAGGAGCGGTGGAGAGAATCTGGAGTGTGGAGCCAGAGGAAAATGGCGACATGGAAAGAAGTTGAGGGCACATGGTATGAGATGTGAAAAAGTTTAAGCCCCAAACAGAAGCATTGAGTTGTGGAATTGACTGAGGAGGAGGTAGGTTTGCAAGAAACATTCATGACTTTAAGAAAAGTTGATAAGAGAGGATATGGAGACGGGACAGCGCGAGCGTAGCTCTTTCCTGTATGTCACAAATCTAGGTGAATACATTAACACACACATTACTACCCGCATGAGGTAAATGGGACAAGCCATACAGTCAGCGACAATTAGAGGAGTTCTCTGTCCCCCAAAATTGTCAGTGCGATCGCTCAGCTACTTTTAACTAAAACAGCTTCATAGGCCTGTTGATGCTATGAAGACTCGCACAACTTTAAAAATCTCTCACGGATAAGTCATGATGCACTGTGCCTATAGTCTACAAAAGACATTGATCCCAAGTGTTTATGCTAACATTTTCCAGGGTTAAGTGGTGAGAAAAACACTCTACCATTCATTTATTACAAGATAAATACTCTCACCCAAGCTTACACCAGAATCGCATTTTTGTTTAATCTCCTGCCGAATTTATAGCTTTAACCATTTTTACAATAGATTCCAAGAAGACTTACTTATGTTCAATCTGGAGAGTGTCCGAACAGAATCTAGCTGGTGAACTCGTGGTAATGAGATATTCAAAAGGCTAGAAACCCTGCACGGTACCTGAAAGGAGCTTTGCTGAGGGCCGAACTTACCTCTCTACCAAGATCTTCATACCTGTCAAGTCTTTATATTTGTTGCATAAGTCGTACGTAATTTCAGTGATTTTCAAGTCTGGTTATAATGTGTTGAAAAATCTTAAGTTTTTTTCTCCGCTGGCGATGTTTTTTTAACATACGTCGAGTTTTAAAACAATTTTAAATATACTATACGTGCCATATTTCTTAAATTCATGCGAGTGTGCTGAGTAACAGCTACTGTTATGGTTAGTGTGTGTGTGTGTGTGTGTGGGGGAAGGAGGTACCTGTGCACCCTGCTTGAGTATCGTCAGAAGTTCCATTACCAAGTCAAGTCTTTACGTCTTTTTCAACACAAACTTATGGTCTCAAACGCAAAAATCTTATGGCAAGACAATTCACAGTAGCTTGACAGGTATGAGACTTAGCAAACACAAAAGGGCTGTAGCTGTCTAGGACACTGGGGAGAAAGAAACAGTGGAACACCTAATTGTAGAGAATGTAGTAAACTCACATGAGGGCAGAGAGGAGAGTTAGTACCAGAAGAAGTGATGGCATTGATGAGCTGATGAAAAGCGATACAGGCTTCAAAAGAAGGTTTGTTTTGGTTTGGAATGCCAAGTGGTATATAAATCTTCCTCCAAGGTATAAATACATAAACAGAACAAGTGAAAAGTCTGTGTTCGTGATTTATTAATTGCTTTAGTGTATCAAGTGCCTAAAATTGAGAGTACACAAGTTTTTGGTAGACCTCAAAATGCAACGAACAACAGGTCGTAGATTCAGGCTGCTTTGCAACCTAAGTTTGCATAATTTCATTTATCATAACACTGCAGCTCTGTCAAAGATTACTGAAGAAAAAATGTTCTTAATATTCATAACAATGTCACTTCCACCCTCCTGGTTTATGCAGCTCTTTGACTCTTTCAGCAGTGGGCCTGTTTCTTGACTCTAATAATAATAATAATAAATAGTTAATAATAATAAATAATAATAATAATAATGATACATAACAATACATAATCAAGCAGTCCTACCTTTAAGATGAAGCAGCTGTTGGGTGTGAGTGGCAAAGTCTGGGCAGGGAGTGAAGCAGATGGTGTCTGGCCCTGAGGTACAGCTGTGGAGTGGCTGGAGCAGTGAGTGTGTGGCAGCCACCTCCAGCAGCCTGGGTCACCCCACACACCTGCAGGCCATGACAGGGGTTACCAGGAGGCATATTCCCCAAGTCTGTACTCTTGAGCAGGGCAGGATAGGTGAGGTTAGGGTTAGGGAAAAGTTAGGTAAGGTTTGGTTGGAGTTACTTAAGGTAATTTTGGGAGGAAGACCTTCAGGTGAAAATGGCTTCCCAACATGTCGGGGTTGTAGAAATTACATGCAGAGATTGCACAACTGGAGTAGGCCTCCAGATTTCGTTGTAAGTCAATTGTGAGTTTGATTAGGCATTACAGTATTACGCTATAAATAAAAAAATAGTAATACTGTAATGCCTAATCAGACTGGCAGTTTTGACATACATGCAGATCTAGGCCTACTTCCAGTTGTGCATTCTGCATGCTTTAAGTTTTTGAAAGGCATCCATAAGTGAACACTTTTGAGTTTGAGACTATAAGGAAGTTGGTATTTTAACTGTTTCCAGATATCAATATTCAAATACAGAGAGTGACATATTTTATCAAATTAATTTAATATTTAGTTCCATATATTTTTCATGAAAGTAGATGCTCCTTCTGTTAAAAATTCAGAAGAAAGGGAAGCTAGTCTAATATTACTAGTCTAAAAGAAGGGATACCTTTCAGAAAGTTAATTAATTGTTTAGTTTTACATTCTATTCATTAGGGAGACACAATATGACTGTGTTCCTATATTTCACATCGAGAGATTTATAGGCTATAGTTTTCAAAAAATACGTTATATTTTTATAATGTGAAAAAATATTTTCCTTATGTTTCTGTGAGTTTTATTATATTGTGCCAGAGTGGGGTAAAATATACAAGCGTTATTGCGATAACTTATCGCGATACTTATCGCTGATAACAAAAATCGGGTTATCGGCCATCTGCTACTTATTTAAATATATATCGGTATCTTCGTTACTTGTGTAACCAAACTGCAATAATCGCTACTTTTTTCCGCCTCAGAAAAAAAAAAAAAAACATTGTCTCCTTCCTACCTTGCGCATGTGTATGGCTCCAAGCGCCTGGTGTTGTATGAAAAAATATCGGGGTATGAAATATCTTCAGTGTGAAGAGAGATTTTCATACTTACAGCATCAACATTAAAACAGGTTTTTTTTTATTTCTTTTTATGTTAGACTCATAAATCAATATATCAAAGAGAAAAATCATTTAACTTTTGCTCCCCAAAAATTATTATTCACTGCCTTTAAATTTGATACTCCATATTCGTTTGTGAGCATGCCATGGTATTAAGCTTCTGGTGTTGTGTTATTTAGGGTCTCATTGTCAGTTAGAGCACTTTGTTTATAGCTGAAAATTTTTCTGTGAACTGCACATGTTCTGAACTGCATGTTCACAAAGCTTTTTGGAAGACTGAATTCTCAGCAGCTTTAGAACGACACTCTGTACGTATAAAATACAAGTCACGTACAGAGTGTCATGTTCTAGGAAACAGCAAGGATGGTAAGCAGTGGTACCTGTATGTCTGATTCAGCTCTTCCAGCAACTCTTAATTACGGTTAAAAAGCTTTGTGAGACTGTACAGGTCTACGTTCGTTGGTCTGAGCATGCGCAGTTCACGAGAGACCAGTGTTTGTAAACAAAAGCGCGCCAGTTGTTGACGGTGGGGACGCCAAATAACACAACACCAGGTTCAGGGCGTTTCTAGTGTTGTATCGTCCATATGTACGTCAACGTGTGGTTTTCGGTGGTTTTGTAAGTTTTCTAAAAAGATAATGAAAATTTGAATTCATTTATGTTTTTTATTTGAAATATCAATATAATATCGTTTTCGCCTCTTATCGTACTTATCACTAGCTAGTATCGGAATTGTGGATTTATATCGGGTATCGGTTGTCAGTTATCGCCTATATTTGTGTTTCCAGTTAACGAATATCAGTTATCACCGATAAGGTTTTCCATTATCAGTTATCGTAGTTATCGGGAATAAGGTTTTCTGTTATCGTGCCCAGCTATGGGGTAAAAGGCTCACCTTAGTGGGCATTTCCAACCCCACATGCGGGGTAGAGCCCCTTTTATTATTTTTTTGTCAATATATAATAAAGTCAAAAATCATAATAAATGGACATAATGATATTCCATAGATAGGCCTTAGCCTGAGCTTTCAACAACTTTTTATTCAAAATTCTATTGCAAAAAATGTGGCTACAACAGGCAATCTCCCTTAAGGGGGGCAACTTTCCCCACCTTACCCTATTGTATGATTCAGCCTGTCCAGCAACTCTTTAATGTGTTAGGGAAAGCTTTTGTGAGATTGTACAGAGAAGCTACGCTTACTGGTCTGAAGACATGCAATTAACTACAAGAGAGCAGTGTTTGTAAACAAAAGCTCCAGCTGGGTTGAAGATGGGACACCAAATAACACAAACACCGGGTGCCTTCAACACCATGGTAGCATGCTCATATAAACGAATAAGTGTAATATCAAATTTGAGGCAGTGAATAATAATTTCGGGGCAAAGTTAAATTATTTATCTCCTTAACATATTGATTTTTGGGTAACAAAAATAAGCTAGTGTTTTAGTGTTGATGATCTAAGTATGAAATCTCTTAACCGAAGATATTTCACACCCCTGAAGTTTTCATATATAACACCGGGCGCCTGCCACGTGTAGGAGGAGACAATGTTTTTTCTTCTGGAGAGGCGTGAAAATGGTAAAGCGATTATCGCTAGTTTGCTTACTAAAACTAAAAAAGATACTGATATATATTTTCTAAATAAGTAGCGGATGGCCGATAACCTGATTTTTGTTATCAGCGATAAAGTATCGCGATAATGCCCAGCTATGGGTAGTAGTAGTGGTAGTAGTAGTATCCTTACTCTCACCCCTTCCTTCCTTCCTTCTTTCCTTCCTCCTTCTTCCTTTTTTCTTTCTTCCTTCTATCCTTTCCCTCCTCCCCCTTCACTTCTCTTTCTTTCCCTTCCTGTCTTCCTTCCTTCTCTTTTCCCTCCTTTTCATTCATCAATTTCACTTCTTTCCTTTCCTCCCTTTCTTCCCTTTCCATCTCCTCTCTCTTCCCTTCCTTCTTTTCTATATAAAATTTATAACAATGTCACTCAATCTCTGGTTTATGGTGCCTTGACTCTTTCCAGCAGGCTTCTTCAGCAGGGTCATCTGTTTCTTGGTTAACAACTAATAATGATAATAATAATAATAATACGATAATAATATTAATACACACATAATAATAATCACAGTCCTAACTCCTTAAGATGAAAGCAGCTGTTGGGTGTGAGTGGCAAAGTCTGGGCAGGAGTGAAGCAGATGGTGTCTGGCTCCCTGAGAGCAACAGCTGTGAGTGGCTGGAGCAGTGGGAGTGTGGCAGCCACCCTCCACAGCCTGGGTCACCACACACCTGCAGGCCATGAGACATGGGGTTACCAGGAGATATATTCCCAAGTCTGTACTCTTGGAGCAGGGCAGGATAGGTGAGGTTAGGGTTAGGAAGTTAGGTAAGGTTTAGTTGGAGTTACACTTAAGGTAATTTTGGGAGTGGGGGGAATCACAATGAGAGTATTTTCCAGAACAGCCTGTGGTTACGCTGCCAAGTTACAGCCGAGCGTCTTCACTCAGGGACCACATGCCCGCAGAGATTCCAGGAACATGCGACCAGGAGTGCTCAACTAGCAGGGGGACAAAACAGATGACCATTCCTCTCTTCCCTCTCAATCTTTTATTTGAATATTCTTCCTTTCTCTCTCTCTGTCTCCATCTTTATTTTGTATATATTTCTCACCTCCTCCTCCTCATCCTTTATTTATTTTTACTTGTTCCTAATCTTTTCTTTATATATATCTCTTTCCTTCCTTCTTTCCTTTCTCTCTCTGTTCCATCTATTGCATTCGCATATTCTCTCCTTCCTCTTTATTTTCCTTTTCATTTCCAGTTTTTCTTTATATTTCTCTTTCCTTCCTTTCTCTCTCACTCCATCCTTATCCATATTCTCCTTTCCCTCCCTTTCTCTCTAACTGACATTCCTTTTCCTTCTCTTTCCTCTAAGTCCTGTCACTTCTACACTTTCCCTGCTTCTTAACATAGGCTGAAAAAAGAAAGTTAACCCCTTCCCCTAAACTGCAATTCAGACACCTTAAGTTGGACAGACATTCCAAACTGCATATATCAAAAGTTCACCTGCTTGGCAGCAGGGCAAAATAAACTGAACCTTTACCTTGCTACATCATCATCCTTCTCTCTCAGCCCATCATACCTTTACCATGAGATCCAGACCATCAGGCTGTAGTAGTCAAGTGGAGGGCTTTACTTTGTCACCACCAACTTGTGGCACTGGCCAGCCAGCCAAGCAGTTTCAGTAGCAATATTGGACCCCATCTTGACCAGGCAGTCTTGCAGGGCGGACTGGCATGACGGGTCCTGAAGTGAGGGTTTGGGGTCACTCATGCCTTGGAAAATAAAGAATTAAAATGTCTTTAGGTCAATATTGTTATACATAATGGATATCCTCATTACAACTGTTTCCCAAGGCCACAGAGAAAATTATCCAGGATTTCTAAGTGGGTGATTTTCCTTTCAAGGTGCAGGAGTCAGGTCAAACTATCTCCAGCATCGCCAAAACACTCCGTGGAAACCCAAAGCAAACTTATAATGAGAGTTTCAGCTTCTACTATGAGACTGTTTCTCAAGGCCACAGTGAAGATTAACAGGGCTTTCATGGGTGATTTTTCCCATTCAAGGCAGAGGGCGTGTTAAAACTATTACCAGCATCCCGTAAACACCCCATGGACACCCCAACAAGTACTAATGAGAGGCTTTTCAAATAGGTGAACTGAGTACCCAGACATTTAGTACAGACCTTTGTCCCTGTGATAAAAATAATTTGTTGGGGAGTAAAATTTAACATAAAATTCAAATCCTTGCAAACCACTAAATAAATGAGTATATCAAATGTAGGGATATATATATATACACCTTTATGCCTTTGTGTGAGGGGCAGTACACACACACACACACACACACAACTTAGGGAATCTTATGTAAGCCCTGTTTCACTCCAACCTCAGACACCCCCAGCAAGCTTCTGAGCATATATCTTCCCCAAGCCCTGTTTCACTCCCCCAGCTCCCTCTCTAAGCCCTGTTTCACTGTACCTCAGATACTCCCAAGCCCTGTTTCACTCCCCAAAGCCCTCCCTTGTTTCAGTCACTTCCAGTAGCGTCATCTACCTACTTGGTGCCTCCGAGCAGGTGTTCATGGTGACGACAGGCACTCACACACTCAATGAAGAACACCATTGTGAGTTCTGGTCCCCTGTTCCTGCTTGTCCATCTCCTGAGAGCCCTGCACCATCCTGAAGGGGCAAAGGTGGTAACTGACTGATGGTGAGAAATTATTAGGGTATAAGTAATGGTGAAGTTGAGGGCCAGATTCTTAAACATTTTGACGTCCAGACACACACACACACAATGACAAGGCTTTCATAGGAGTTGTGATTATTTCATGGTAGTTTCTTAGCCCGTAGCAGCGACGGGCCAAATGTGTGGCTTTTACCGTGTGTAGCAGCAATGTAACAATTCTTTTGCCATAATATAAAACCTCCCAAAATTAGATGATGCATAAACTGATCACAAATGCGTTGATATATATTATGAAATGGTCGCAGGGAGTGATGATTTTTTCTCATTTTTTCTCGCCTGAGGGACCATTACATCAAACATGATCCCTGCTGCTACCACCGGGTTAAGATCCACGCAGCAGAGCTTTTCCACTTCATATCAGAATGGTGAGTCTGCATGTGTGTGTGTGTGTGTGTGTGTGTGTGTGTGTGTGTAAAGAATTCATGTTCGTCGAAAAGCATAGCACTCCAGCAATTATTTCTTTTTTAGGACAACTTGACTAATATTATCCTTTGGTACCCTGAACTTTGGCCTAAGGAAAATAATTGAAGCAAGAATTCACCCTCACCATGGTCCCTCATCCAGTGTGTTGTACTCCCTGCCCTCAAGTTTGCCCAGCGCCCATGACACTCCCCATGGCCGCTAGGTCCACAAAGTCCAGCATCTGTGTGGCAAGTCCAATTAGTATAATTGTGATTTATACACCGAGAGAGCACATCACCTTACCCTAGTGTTGTTTCCATAAGTATTATATGTTTCTTAACTAACTCCAGCCACATATTTAAAACTAACACAGCCATATATTTAAACTAACACAGCCATATTTAAACTAACACAGCCATATATTTAAACTAACTCCAGCCATATATTCTTTGAAGCCTAGCCATATATATTATAACTAACTCCTGACCAGCGACTCCCCAGGTTCCCACACACACATTTGTGACTATTTTTTCAGTTGTTTGGATCACTCCACTCTTTGCTATTAGTTTCCTGGAGCTTTGAAGGAGTCCTGGCCGTGTCAGCCGTGAGCCATTGAGGCCGTGACATCCAAACCAGTAACCGGACACACTGTTGGCGCCCCAAAGAACACGCCTTACTATATGCTACCATCTCGACACACCATTAAGCTAGTTGTCACACACAGCCTAAGTGTCTTGTGGCAGTAATGTTAGGTAAGGTTACTGTAGTGTGTGTTAGGTTAGCTGAGTTAATATTGTTCCTTCAGCCTAAGTGTCTTGTGGCTTCTGAAACCAAGGATATAAGTAGCAGACTGGGGTCCCTGGAAGCAAAAGTGATTAATATGGAGGAAACAATTACAAGCCATAAACCAACAACAAAAGTCTGTGACCAGGAAGTTAATAGTGTGAGGGACAAGACAGAACCAGGGTTAAGTGACTCATTCCTTAGAGAAGTGAGACATGAGGATAGAGAAAACAACATTGTCATATATGGTGTACCTGAGTCTGTATCTACAGTGAATAGTGAAAAGATTGACCATGACCGGAGATATGTAAAAGATATGATGCAGGCGTGTGGCGTGGAAGTGTTAGTAAACACGGTTCCCCGTGTGTTCAGATTGGGAACATCTAGTGCCAAACCTCGGCCTCTTCTTGTGAAACAAACAGACACTGAAGCTAAGAAAACTTTATTAAAACCTCAAAAACTTGGGTGCCAGCCCTTTGTATAAATCAGTGAGGGTTACCCATGACCTTACTAAGAGAGAGAGATCACGAGGCAGCCTTATGGAATGAGGCAAAAACCTGTACACTGCAGGAAAGGGAAACATATAGTGGTTGGGCCACCATGGCACAGACGGATTGTGAAAGTAAGGGGATACCAAAATCCAGCGGAGACCGAGAACTCAGCCTCCTCAAACACGGCCTAAATAAACTACCAAAGGACAATAGTACACTAAGTTCAGTAGACATTAAGGATGTTCTCATTATGTTTAGTAACGTCGATATTTTAGTTTAGATAAGAGGCTTGAATTAAAATGCAGACTGGGAAAATGGAGAGAACACCTCAGGTAATAGCCCTCCAAGAAGTTAAACCAAAACACTACAGGTATGACAGAACTACTGCTGAATACTCTCTGGAAGGATATGATATCATTGAACAAAATTTACACAATGAAATAGGGAGGGGCTTAATTATATATATCAAGAAGGGCATGAAATATAATACAGTTGAATTGAAGGTCAATTATAATGAATACTGTGGCATTGAAATGGTATGCTGTGGTGCAAAATTATTGATTATGTCTGTCTATAGAAGTCCAAACAGTGACATGGACAATAACAATAGTTTGCTCCAGCTGATGAAGGAAGTAAGTGATAGCAGCGTGCAATATAAAGTATTAATAGGGACTTTAATCTTCCTCAAGTCAAATGGAACAACTACACCACAGAAACTGGAGCAACAGAATTTAGCACACAGTTTGTTGAAAAGGTACGTGATTGTTTTTTCACCCAACATGTTGAGGACGTAACACGGATAAGAGGAGGCAACACAGGCAATACACTTGATTTGATATTCAGCAATGATGACTCAATAGTAGATGATATTGTGTTAGATACACCGCTTGGAAAAAGTGACCATGCTTGCATTACTTTTGCTGTAGCCACACACGAACTAGAGGACAGAAGTAAGAGACAAGTGTACATGTACGAGAAGGCAGACTATCAACTTATGAAAAATCGTCTCAATATAGATTGGGAAGAGTTTTTGTCACAGGAAATAACCGTCGATTACAAATGGAAGAAATTTATTAACAAATTGCAGGAGGTTGTGGAAGAGTGTGTACCTAAGAAACATATTGGTGATATAGAAAGATGAGGAAAAGAACAAACGAGTCATTGCCAATGAGTGACAAGCTGTGGTCAAAAATAAAGAGAAAACAACGGTTATGGGAAATGCTAAAGAAAAAAAGACAGGAAAACAACACAACTATGGCAGTGGATATTGAGAAGGAGTACAGAAGAATAAACAATCAGGTTAGACACCAAACAAGAAATGCTGTGAAACTCAAAGAAAGAGAAATAGCGAAGAATATTAAAGAGAACCCCAAAATCTTCTGGAAATATGTGATGTCCAAGACAAGAACCAAATCACGGATTGGAGACTTATATAAGGATGAGGAGAAAATTGAAAAAGCAACAAGTGATAAAGAAAAGGCAGATATATTATCTGAACAGTTTGCTGGGGTTTTATTAATGAACCTGATGGAAACTTACCAGTAGCTGACATCAAAGAGGCCCCAAGATTTGAAAATGTGGAAATAACACAGGATAAAATAAGGAAGGTAATAGAAATTAAGGATGAAAATATAAAGGAATTGAAGGAGAAACCTTAATACAGAAACAAGTCACACACACACACACACACACACACATTAATATTGGCCACACACACACACACACAATGACAAGGCTTTCATAGGAGTTGTGATTATTTCCAAGGGTAGTTTCTTAGCCCGGTAGCAGCGACGGGCCAAATGTGTGGCTTTACCGTGTGTAGCAGCGACAGGCCAAATTTTTGCCATAATATAAACCCACAAAATTAGATGATGCATAAACTGATCACAAATGCGTTGATATATATTATGAAATGGTTTGTGTGAGTGATGATTTTTTTCTCGCTTGGAGGGATCATTAACAAACATGATCCCGGCTGCTACCACCGGGTTAAGATCCACACAGCAGAGCTTTTCCCACTGGGCTATCAGAATGGTGAGTCTGCATGTCTGTCTGTGTGTGTGTGTGTGTGTGTGTGTGTGTGTGTGTGTGTGTGTGTGTGTGTGTGTGTGTGTGTGTGTGTGTGTATGCTAATTCATGTTCATCAGTAAGAGCATGGCACTTCAGCAATTTTTTTTCTTTTTTTAGGACAAATTTTGACTAATATTATCCTTTTTGGTAGCCTGAACTTTTGGCCTAAGGAAAAGAAAATAACTGAACAGAGAATTGAAGCAAGCACTCCACCCCTTACCATGGTCCCCCTCATCCAGTGTGCTGTACTCCTCGCCCTCGGCCTTGCCCAGCGCCCACGGACACCTCCCCATGGCCGCCAGGGTCCACAAAGTCCAGCATCTGTGTGGCAAAGTCCAATTAGTATATCTGTGGGAGATTTAGCACCGGAGAGTAAATCACCTTACCCTAGTGTTGGGTTTGCTAAGTATTATAAGGTTTCTTAACTAACTCCAGCCATATATTTAAACTAACACAGCCATATATTTTCAACCCTAGTCATATATGTATATTTTAACTAACCCAGCCATATATTCTTTTAAGCTCTGCTATATATTATAACTAACTCCTGACCAGCGACTCCCCAGGTTCCCACACACATTTGTGGCTATTTTTTCAGTTGTTTGGATCACTCCACTCTTTGCTACTAGTTTCCTGGAGCTTTGAAGGAGTCCTGGCCGTGTCAGCCGTGAGCCATTGAGGCCGTGACATCCAAACCAGTAACCGGACACACTGTTGGCACCCCAAAGAACACGCCTTACTATATGCTACCATCTCGACACACCATTAAGCTAGTTGTCACACACAGCCTAAATGTCTTGTGGCAGTAATGTTAGGTAAGGTTACTGTAGTGTGCGTTAGGTTACATTAAGTTGAGTTAATATTGTTCCTTCAGCCTCAGTGTCTTGTGGCAGTAATGTTAGGTAAGGTTACTGTAGTGTGCGTTAGGTTACATTAAGTTGAGTTAATATTGTTCCTTCAGCCTAAGTGTCTTGTGGCAGTAATGTTAGGTAAGGTTACTGTAGTGTGCGTTAGGTTAGTTGAGTTAATACTGTTCCTTCAGCCTAAGTGTCTTGTGGCAGTAATGTTAGGTAAGGTTACTGTAGTGTGCGTTAGGTTAGTTGAGTTAATATTGTTCCTTCAGCCTAAGTGTCTTGTGGCAGTAATGTTAGGTAAGGTTACTGTGGTGTGCGTTAGGTTAGTTGAGTTAATATTGTTCCTTCAGCCTAAGTGTCTTGTGGCAGTAATGTTAGGTAAGGTTACTGTGGTGTGCGTTAGGTTAGTTGAGTTAATATTGTTCCTTCAGCCTAAGTGTCTTGTGGCAGTAATGTTAGGTAAGGTTACTGTGGTGTGCGTTAGGTTAGTTGAGTTAATATTGTTCCTTCAGCCTAAGTGTCTTGTGGCAGTAATGTTAGGTAAGGTTACTGTAGTCCAGGTTAGGAGGTTATGTAACGTTCGGTTGGAGTATGTAGTTTAAATACGCTCCCCCACCCAAAACGCTCGATTGCATGGCCGTCTCTTCGACCGACCTATGGGACAGATACGAGGATGGCGACCCGTGCACTGAAGCATTTCTAAGAGCTTGAGCAACAATAGTTGGGCTTGGACCTAACCCAACGTCCGCGGCAATGAATGATTCGTAACTGAGACTAGAAGAGGCAGCATGCAGGAGCGGCATGTTTTTAGCACTTTCAGATTTTTTACCTGTGCACTGTTTATTATTACCAATAGAGTATACATACCTCTTATGGAAGCTTTTAGTACGTATATATTCAATTCCCTTTTTGAGCCATTATATGACCTTTAATTTTGTTTGTATTGATAATATTTGTCACTCAACATACGTATAATATCAAAGCAATAAAATGAAATCAATTTTTTCTCATTTTATGGGGCAAATAAAAAAAAAATACAAAAAAAATGCAACCTACCATGACCCCTTTCTCTAACAAAGGACATCACTGTATACGGGTTAAAGGATGCAGATGTTTTTTATTAACATTTTTAGAATTTTAATAGGTTTTCTTGGTGAGTAGCAGAACCTCTCCTTTCAAGTGGCGAAACAACTAGCACGCGAAATCACGACGCGAAATCACGGAGGTGCGAACACCCACAGGTGGCGAACCGGAGAGTGTCAAAACCTCTGCAACCCGAGTGTCCCTATCTTTTCTAATATATCTTTGTTGGGTGCAGTAAACCACGGGAGTTAACACAGGTTCACCTCACTGCTGAACCAAACTATTTTTTTCTGAGGGTTTGGTGTGTCTTGAAACGGCCACAGTCACCTCTAACACTTGCCTGCTGCATCTTGACAGGCTTGGGATGACCACCATGCAGGCACCCCCAAGAAAGCCTACCACCGCTAGAGACCACAACATAAAAATTAAATAAATAAATAAATGAATCTAATGGGGCCTCACCTACAGGGAGGTTTACACCCTTGCCTCTTCTTAGGGTCAATACAATACAGGGGAATACACACAAAACTCCTCCCTGGCATGGGGCACACCAGGGAGGAAAAGTATAGAATAACACCCAGAGAGCCAACACCCCAGCATGTGTCCCGCTCTCCACACACACACACACACACACACACACACACACACACACACACCAGCCCTGCGTGCTGCTGGGTGTCCCTCTGAACGCCCCTGTGCCTCACCCCACCTCAGGACACACACACACACACACACACACACACACACACACACACACACACACGTCACCGTTGCCATCACTCTGCCCACAGCCCCTGCCTTGACCCCTGCCAGAGTGTCCTCCCCTGAACGCCTGCCTCCTCACCTCAGGACACACACACACACACACCCTTGGGTCGCCTCTCTGGCAGGCTTGTCACGACACCGCCACCCGAGGCTGTCAACCTTATTTTCCACAACAATCACCTCCTCCACGCCTTCATTGACATAGGTAACCTTCAAGAGAGCAATCAAGACACTCTAGTAGCCGACACAGCCAGCTCCATCCATCACAAATTATATTTTTTCATATTATTCCAAGTTTAACGCCTTATTTCACCGTCCAGACGATTCCTAAACCCTGAACAAGACGTCACCTCCTTTGCTTCCCTCCCTGGCACTGTAGATTAGGAAATAATAATAATGATAAAATAACTATTTTTATCGCCATCACGCGCCCTGCCCGCCGCCACCCTGTCATGTTTTCTGCTATTTATCACTTGTCTCGCCTTGATTAACTCTCCTCGCCCGCCCTAATCCCTGATAACACGACTACCTACCTTGCTTCCATCCATGGCCGTCTGTGTCGTCCTGGATTACAAGAAAATTGGCCGACACGCGGAACGCCGTCCACCTCGGATCAGCTGACCGGGAGGAAGGAGGAGGAGGAGGAGGAGGCGATGCAAGGCGGCCACATTTTCACCGTCATATGCCTAGTGTACACCTAAAAACTACCCCCTCAACCCCATTTATAAAATTTACTTGTTTTTCTCGTTATATTTGTTAATTGTTGATGGTTCGTTGTAATAGTTATGGGCCAGAAAATGGAAGATAGATGGTGGTGAGGATGAAGACTTGGCACCTCTGCAAGGGAGCACATGTATAATTGTTTTTTTCCTGGCATATCTGTTTGGCGTGTTTTCTTGTGTTTCAGGCTGTGGATAACTCTACCAAAGTCAGGAGGAAAGAAAATCAGGGAAGAGAACAGAAAAATACGACGAAGAGAAGAAAAGATGAAAAAAACATGAGAGTCTTGCTTTCCAGCTTTCCCTCCCTCCCCAACTTTCCCTCCCTCCTCCCCTTTCTTTTCCTCCCAATCCCTCCTCGTTCTTGCCCCACGATGAAGAGGAGGAAGGTTAATTTCCCCGTACGTAGCTTATATCCTGAAATTAAATCAAATGCAGCTCTGTTCATAACAAGTTGTAGTTTCTTCAGCAGATATTTAGGAAGGCCATAATAAAGGGAGTTACAATAATCCAGCTTACTAGTTGCATGATTATATATAAGCATCTTCATAGTCTTATCATCCAGGTATTTCTTGACAAATGCAATATTTCTGAGATGGTAGCCTGCCGTTCTCACCACCTGACTGATCTGTTCTTTGAATGATAGAGTGCAGTCAAGTATCACACCTAGATCTTTGACTGACTTTTTTACAGTCATAGTGCTATCTTTTAACCGAAGAGTGGAAATATCTAGCTTCCTGAGATCCTTGTTCTTCCCGACAATCAAGCATTCAGTTTTATCCTCATTCAGCTTCAGTTGCTTAGAATTCATCCAGTTCCCAACATCTTCCATAATTCTGCTCAGCTTATCTTCAGTGTTTTCCACATCACTCAGCGACAAATAGAACTGTGTATCATCAGCATACAGTTTAAAGTCAACCTCATGCCTTCTTAGGAAATGTGAAAGACCAATACTATGAACACAGAATAAAATTGGACCCAGTACACTTCCCTGGGGGACTCCTCTTTGCAAAAGTTTATGAGTGGAGAACGATTTACCTATTTGCACACAGTCAGTTCTGTTCTCAAGGTAACTCCTCAGATAATCCAGCGCGCCACCCTCAATTCCAATATTCTTGCAATCCTGAAGCAATAGACTGTGCTCCACCGTGTCAGATGCAGCACTCAAGTCTAACAAAATCAGAACACCACACTTCCCCTCTTCCATAAGCACAAGCAAGTTGTTTACCACCAAACAGAGAGTAGTTTCAGTTGGGTAAAGCCTCTTGTAGGCAGATTCATTATCCGGTAAAACCTGCACCACTAGCAAATGCTCCATTAGCTAATTTAAGATCACATTTTCAAGTATCTTAGATAGAAACGTCAAGTTGGATACTGGTCTAAAGGAACTTAAACACTGTGGGTCCAGTTTACTTTTAACGATAGGTTTCACGATCGCCGCTTTCTCACTCTCAGGAAAAGTCTTGCTTTCGATACTAGTGTTAACCATCACAGTCATAATATTTAAGAAATCACTAAAGTTTTCACTCTTAATGATGTCACTTATCGGCAAGGAATCGTCATCACAGTACGTCAGTTTCACCTGTGTATGATAGTTTTCACCACAGCCACATCCACTTGTTGAAAACTCGTTAACTTTATTTCAGGGACTGGAGTTTCCACAGCGGATCCATGGTAACCGCGGTCGCCTCTAAAGTTCATGATAACTCTCTCAATTTTCTGGTCAAAAAAGACTAAAAAACTTATTTGCCAGCACTTCATCCGAGAAACCATCCGGAAGCTTGTTAACCTTTCTGTTTCCAGTTAAACTGTCAAGCACCTTATATAATTTATTGATGCTAGGCCCTGCCTCCACAACCTTATTCCGATAGTATTCTCTTTTCCGTTTTATCACAAGCCGGTTTTCTTTGTTTTGTAGTGACCCATTAACGCACACCATTTTCTTTCTCGCTCTCTCCATCTTCCGTTTCTTCAGTCTACCCTTAAGTCATCACGTTCTCTTTCTTTTCTCTCACTCTCAACACACACTATTCTATTTCATCTATTACACATATCCATCACACATCAATCTCTTTTGTTACGAGTCACTACATATAAATAAATGTACATAATCATTATAAATATTATAAGCAACATCATGTTCAAGCATCATCATCAAAGAGCCAATATTGTAAGTACTACTGGATATCACCATTGTAAATATTCATTCACAACATTTAAATACATGTATACTCTATACAATAAATGTCTTCCTCAATGGAGTCACCACTGGTTATTAGTTGTGTCTTTTAACCTACAAGGCGGCCTTAGCGGACCCAAACGGCGTTGTACCAGCTACAACGTATGCTGCTTCGAAAACACACAAACATAAATGTTTGGTTTTCGCTGTAGCGGCCTAGGCTGCCGCTACAGTTTCTCGCCTCCTGGTATGCTGTTCTTGCCTCATCTGTTTTTTGCCTACGCCACAGTCTTTCTTTTTTCTTCTTCTCACTTTTTGCCCACAGCATTTCCGCATTAAACCAAGGTGCATGATCTCTCAACACTATCTCCTTTTCAATCAGAGGACAGAGGCTATACTCATCTTTAGCTAAACCATTATATAGCTTAACCAGGCAGGTAGCACAATTTCCATGTAACACCGAGCCATGTTCACAGATTTCACGACAATTAATAGTAATTTCCTGTATTACAGAGTTAATCAATATTTCTGGTTGAAAATTCTTCCGCAATCTGAACGTAATCTTTTTCTCTGCACTGCTTCCCTCACGTATGAAATTTCAAAGGTTACCAATTTATGCACCGGGGATATACAACATATTTCATCAACCCCCCCCCCCCCCCCCTTGCACTAGATCACCGTCTATATCGCTGAAAACCAAGTCTAGCACATGACCCCCTAAAGAAGTCATCTCAATGAAGGCCATGGCAGAAGAATTTTCAGGATCATCAGTCCATAGATTAAAGTCACCACAGATGAACACATTTGCACTCACCATATCCACAGACTCCAAAAATGTGCGAAATTCATCAATAAAGACCGCTCTTGTATCCGGAGGTCGATACACCACAATAAAGGTGCATTTCCTTCTATCAATTTCACAGATGACTTGCACTAATTCAAAGGTATCCCTCCTTTCTGATGCTTTTCTCCGAATCTTCTTAAAAGAATTCGAAAGAAAGATCCCAACACCACCACCCCTTCTTGTCTCCCTCGGAACATGTAGAGAGGTACGAGTTACTGGCGTCATCTCTCGAATCTTGGCGACGTCGTAGTCATTTAGCCATGTCTCAGTTACCGCTAAAATGTCTTGATCCTTTTCTTTGATGAAATCACGGATATCTAGAGTTTTATTTCCCACAGACGGAACATTTAGCAGACCACATTTAATCTTTGTATCAGACGAACTAGTAGCCATGATCGGTTATGTTACGAATTCTCTCAATTTCAGTCTAAAAAACTACACAACACTGGTTATTCGCCGAGTGATTAACTTCAGACTTCTTGTACCTCACACAATTTATACATTTCCCTTCAGTCCCGGGGCAGTTTTTGGCTTTATGCTCTCCTGCACATTTATAACATACTGGGTTCTCACCATTGGCCTTGGCAGTGCATTTGGACTCAATATGGCCATATCTCTGACAATTATAACATATTATTGCATGGTATCTGTCTCCCACAGTATACACCCCCCATTCAAGTTTTGTTCTATCATGGTGCTTGTAGATTAGCTCTCTAACCATTGGATCACATTTCAGGATATAATGTGCTGTGCCACCGGCAGCAGGCTTACTAAAAACTTTCTCAATTTTCTCTTCAACTTGTGGAATGGAGCGTAGGAACTCATTTCTTTTAAGCAGTGTCTCAATTATCTTATCCCCAGTCTCCTCCTTGTGCACATTACGATCTTTGGCCTCAGTTTTCCCACACTTTTAGTCCTGACTTTCTCCACAGATTGCAATTTTTGGGCTGCCTCATTCCTCATATCCTCATCATCAAAGTTCATTATAATATTACCTCCAATCGTAAATCTTGAATCAGTAATCTGAATGCCATGTAATGCTTCAGAAACTTCACTTTTCAACTCTGTAGCCTTTTTATCTTGTTCCGAGGCCTTGACAACAAGTAAATTCTTCTTAACTTTCCTCTTACGTTTGGTGACCTCAGCCCAAGTTGCATCTGCTGACTCCACATGTTCAGCCCGCTGCAAAACGTCCGCCACATCCTGCGCCACCTCCCCCAGCTCCTCCTTCACGCTGACCGCTTGTGACTCAACTTCTTGTTTCACTTCTGATATTTCCTTAGATAATTCCAGCTAGAATTCCATTTTCCATTTTTTCCACAATTTTGGTAGCCAGTGATGCTTTATGAAGGCATGGGTTGCAAATCCAATTTACTTTATATATATTTTCCGACTTAATTCCAGACAGATGAGCACACTTCACATGACACCACTTAGGGCACAGACAGCACCCTATCCACTTATCGCCTGTGGGATCCGCAAAAACGTAACAGAACTCCACCGAGTTCTTGGCTCGGCCAGCCATGTCGATTCAGCGTTTTCGCGAGCAAGGCGCAGCACCTCCGACCCGCGCGGCGACTCACTACTCACTCTGCCATAATTGTTTTAGCATCCTTATTCTTTACCCGCTATGTTGGACTGAGTAAGTGACCTTTGACCTGATGAACTAAAGTCTGTGTCCACTTCTGCCAGCCATCGCTCGTCAGCACCCCTGACCAGTCCTCCGGGACCCAAGCCACTCCGGGGACAGAGTGGCCTCAACGCCTAGCCTCGCAGCCTCAATGATTAGGTATGTTTGTGCGGCTTACTCGCATCGGGTTTGGCCTGAAAACTATGAGACTCCTAACTTGTGTGCTGAACTAAATCATCGACTATTCGACTAAGTTCTTATAAAGTGCAAAAAGCAGCCTAGATTCCGATAAGTAGCAATATTATTAGATTTACTAGCGGCTTCTCTTGTTACCGCCGATAAAAGACTATTGAACTCTTAATTAACTTCCATAATAAATCAAACTATCGCCTAGTCGACCAAAGCGCTTATAGAACGTAGCAAACCTAAACTCCGAAAAGTAGGATTGATAGATTTTAGCGATTAGCACTTCCTTTCACCTACGATAAAACAACAAGCGATTGGACTCTTAACATCTAATATTAACCAAACCTTCATTTATTCGAGTAACACAGCGTAGCAGACCTTATAAATTCCCCAAAACAGTACTATTAGGAGATCCTAGTGATTACCAGCGCCCCGCCAATTTTTTCCACCAAATCGATAAAATACTGACGGTGACCGCGAGCCTTTAGTAGCCATCGACCTTAATCCCCCCAGAGCCTTGACACCTGCGTGACACTCTGCTGGTCTCAGCGTGTAACCTTTCAGCTTACTCTGTTAACCGTTCCTCCCGGGCTCCCTCCCTGACCACGCCCTGCTTCTGTATTCCGTCCCATCCCTCCGGCGTGGTCTCGGGGGCCCAGCGCGCGGAACTGCTTCTTGCATTAGCCACACCGCTGCTGCGAGGGGCGGCGCGAGGCGGAACTGTCCTGCTGCTCGTCCGTGTATTGAGGCCTCGCGGAAATGACGATTTTTACATCATCTTCCTGTTTTGAATTCCCCTTTTCTCTCCTTTTCCTGTATGTCGTTCATCTGTTGTCATATTCTTTCCAACCCTTTTCCGATTTTTCATTGTGTTTTTTGTTTTGTTTCCTTGCTTCCGTTTTTTTCATAATTTGTAACCAATCGACTACTTATCTTCATAGTTTCTCTTTCGGTTCAATGTGGAGGCGTTCTCTGGTCTTGTTTCCCTAATGCCTGAGGGCGAAAGCAAGATCGAGAGAAGTGAGCTGCATTGTATTCATATGATATTAATGTCGAGTTTAAGGTTAGATCCTCTTCACCAGTTGTGATGTAACTTGAGCCTCCCATCGCCTGAGAACGAAGCTCTATATATCTATGGCTTGAATCGAGCCGTAACTCTACGACTCATATATTTTTCCATTAAGAAGGAAGCTGAAAGTAGAGGTTCAATCCTAGCCGCAGTTAGCCGGTTCAGTGATGTTTCCTGAGTCTTCCATCACCTGAGAACCATGACCTTTATATTCCTGGATAGAGTCGAACCAAGTCTCTCCCTTACTTTTTTGACGAAGAGGAAGGAAAGCGTAAAGGTTCAATCATAGTTACCCTTGGCTGGTTCACTGATGTTTCCTGAGTTTTCCATCACTTGAAATGTACGTTTTTTTTTATATTTCTAGCTTGAATCGCACCAAATCTCTATGACCTTTTTTTTCTGAGTAAGAGGGATAGAAAGTAAAGGTTTAATGATATTTTCTCCAGGCTGGTGAGGTGATGTTGCCACTTGAGCATTCCATCACCTGATACCCAGGCCTTGAACCGAACCATTTCTCCATCAACCATCTTTTGTATGAGGAGACATAAGGAGTAAAGACTCGATCTGAGTTACTCTCGCCCGGTGGAGAGATGTTACTACTTGAGCCTTCCAACACCTGAGGTCCATATCTTTTCTTCGCCCGGTGGAGTGATGTTACTACTTGAGCCTTCCAACACCTGAGGTCCATATCTTTTCTTCGCCCGGTGGAGTGATGTTACTACTTGAGCCTCCCAACACCTGAGGTCCACATCTTTTCTTCGCCCGGTGGAGTGATGTTACTACTTAAGCCTCCCAACACCTGAGGTCCACATCTTTTCCTCGCCCGCTGGAGTGATGTTACTACTTGAGCCTCCCAACGCCTGAGGTCCACATATTTTCTTCGCCCGGTGGAGTGATGTTACTACTTGAGCCTCACAACACCTGAGGTCCACATCTTTTCTTCGCCCGGTGGAGTGATGTTACTACTTGAGCCTCCCAACGCCTGAGGTCCACATCTTTTCTTCGCCCGGTGGAGTGATGTTACTACTTGTGCCTCCCAACACCTGAGGTCCACATCTTTTCTTCGCACGGTGGAGTGATGTTACTACTTGAGCCTCCCAACACCTGAGGTCCACATCTTTTCTTCGCCCGGTGGTGATGTTACTACTTGAGCCTCCCAACACCTGAGGTCCACATCTTTTCTTCGCCCGGTGGAGTGATGTTACTACTTGAGCCTCCCAACACCTGAGGTCCACATCTTTTCTTCGCCCGGTGGAGTGATGTTACTACTTGAGCCTCCCAACACCTGAGGTCCACATCTTTTCTTCGCCCGGTGGAGTGATGTTACTACTTGAGCCTCCCAACACCTGAGGTACACATCTTTTCTTCCTTTGCCTTGAATCGGTTTGTATTTATGTTTTCACGACTCACTGTTTCATTTTACATCCTGGCGCTACAAAAACTGACATTTCTGTTTCTTGTTTTGATTGGTTCCCCCAAGGCAGAAATAAACCGTGACTTTTTTTTTTTAAATATTCAATAATTTTCCTGCGCGGGATGATAAAAAAGCCCTTGTCATTTTTATTTTTTTCTTATTATGGCGGGATGAGCAAAAAACTTCCTGCACTTTTCATTAATTTTGTTGCGTTGAAGTATTACACAAATCGTGGCACTTCATATTTTTATAATAGTTTGCACCTTGAGCGTTTGTCTAAACTTGTTGCACCGAGTAGATACTAAAAATATAACTTGGATTTTCTAGCTCTCGTCTTACTCGCTCCGCCCGAGTAGAAAACTTGTTATTTTTTTCAATCTACCTCGCTTCACTTAAGTTTGAACGACTTACTGCAAACTTCTATAAAAAAGAAAATTTACACAAACTTTCGTCAAAAAATCTCAGCCAATACCGGACCACTGCGGGCTTCTCCTTCCTCCCTCCATCCGTCCCATTATACGATTACGAATTCGATTTAATTTATTTCAAATGTTGTTTTCTCTGACTCAGCATCTGTGTCTGTCTGTCAGTCTGTCTCTCAGTGTCTTTGTTAGTCAATCTATCTGTCTTTCTGTCTGTATTTGAGTGTCTGTTTTTCGCATTTATCCATCTATATAAAAAAAAACATTCCAACTCACCTATCTACTTATTCATAGCCAATCTATCGATCTATATATCTATATCTATCTATGCATCTTTCTTTCTATCTCTGAATCGATCTATATATATATATATATATATATATATATATATATATATATATATATATATATATATATATATATATATATATATATATATTTTTTTTTTTTTTTTTTACGTTGCTGCCTATTGCGCCGGAAGGCATCTTCCCGGTGGGGCCTGATGGTCAGCCCAAGGCTTCTTCCAGGTGGGGCCTGATGGTCGGCCCAGCCCGTTCTGGCGCAGGCGAGTGTTTATAGTGGCGTCATCTTGCATTGGCTCATGCTGCCCCCCGGAACTCGTTCTTGATTCGCTTGGACGGCTTCTTCTAGAGTCCGGGTTGATGGTTGGTCTTCAGGACAGCATGTGGGTAGTTTTAAGCCACTCGGCAGTGACCGAAAAATCCGAGGTGGTATCGTGGGGATTCGAACCCGCGTCGTCCATCACGCGGTGAATGTGGGCCCAGTACGCTACCAGTTCAGCCACCGCCTACCCAATATATTTATCTATTCCTTTCACATTACTGTTATTATTGTCCTACACACACACACACACACACACACACACACACACACACACACACTCACACATAGTGGCGTAGTAAGGGGGCGGTCCGCCTCGGGTGACAGCTTGAAGGGGTTGCCATGATACAGGCTCAAGTCTAATGGCTAAATTCAGTGACGTAGCTAAGGGAAAGGGTGTTGGGGTCATATAAGAAGACGCCCTCCCCAGGCCCCCAACAAAGGGGCCCCCGCCCCCCAAAATGGCCCATTTGGGAACCCCCGTTTGTTGCCATACTCATTTGTAGAAGTGTGTGGGGGTACTCTACAAGGAGACAAGACCCCCGGGCCCCCGCCCCCCATATCTCCAGCCATGCCGGCATATAAAATGCCGCTGTGGAAAATGATGGAGTTTTGATTACCCAGCTCCAGCCACGCGTGATACCGTGAGTGACGGCGCCTTGTATTTCATATGACTGTAGCAGATGAATTGCTTTGCTTGTAGCAGAGGTGTTATTTACCATAGCTGGGCACGATGACAGAAAACCTTATTCCCGATAACCGATAACTGATAATGAAAAACCTTAACGGCGATAACCGATATTCGTTAACTAGAGACACAAATATAGGCGATAACCGATAACCGATACCCGATATAAATCCACAATTCCGATACTAGCTAGCGATAAGTCCGATAGGCGAAAACGGTACTATATTGATATTTCAGATAGAACAACATTGATGAATTCAAATTTTCATTATCTGTATTTTAGGAAACTTACAAAACCTTAAAACCACACGTTGACACGTACATTCGCGATATGAAGTGATGTCGCCGTGTACATTCGCGATATGAAGTGATGTCGCCGTGTACATTCGCGATATGAAGTGATGTCGCCGTGTACATTCGCGATATGAAGTGATGTCGCCGTGTACATTCGCGATATGAAGTGATGTCGCCGTGTACATTCGCGATATGAAGTGATGTCGCCGTGTACGTTTATTTTCGATCACACAAGTATCGTTATATATTTCCAAGAGTACCATTATTTTTCTGTATCTTCATCATAACTTAACTAAATATATTTTAAAAGCTAGAAAAAAAAGAAAAAAAAATATTCAATGATGTCTTACGAAGACTTGTCGAAATATTTTGCCACAAATTGTTTTCGTTCACCAAGGAAAGAGTCAAATGAAGTCCAAATATCGACATATTACTCAAACAGAAAGTAAAATTATCTTTTCATGATCATTGTTGACAACAATAAATCTAACATATGCACAATATTTAGGACATGCATAATTAGTCGATATCCTAAACTAGGATGGCGTAATTTATTTAATTTATACTCTCGTTTGATGATGACGTCATCGCCCGCGCACCATACCTATTATTCAGCCCTGACTCACTCTTTGCCTTTCGTGGTCAACATAACGATAACAAAAGCTTTCCGTGGACTTGTAATGCATGATCAAGGGAAGATGCCCACAGCCTATAACTACCGAGGGATAGTCGGAGATGGAAAAATAAGAATATATAGCTTCAGAATAGTCGTGTTTTGTAACTCACTCTTTGCCGCCGATCGCAAACATCATTGCCTTTCTTGGTCAATATAACGATGACAAAAGCTTCATGCAGACTTATAATGCTTGGAGGTGATCACTGGAACATGTCCACAGCTTATAAGTGCCATAAAATAATCGAGGAAGGTGGGGAAATAAGAATATATGGTTTTGAAATGGAGGTGGTGGTGCGGGCGGGTAGGCTAATCGCAGCGTTGCCAAATATTAGGCTATGGTCGAGTGTTCGTAGAGGCGTCCGGAATTTTGATAGTTCAGATATGGCAACCCTACCTATGAAGGCATTCTTCATTCATCATCGTTACTGAGCAATGTTACAATATAGTTCAGTGGCCATGCTTATAAGAAGCCATCATCGTGAATAAAAGGTGTTTAATGTGAAACCTTTTTATTTGATCGTTTCTTAATCAATAAAACGCAAAGTAATGCCACGAACTGTCCATTCGCTTCGTGTCATACTGTGCGTGTGTATTAATAACTGCAGAAGACAGTTCATGGAATGACCCAGAATATATATATATATATATATATATATATATATACATATATATATATATATATATATATATATATATATATATATATATATATATATATATATATATATATATATATATGAATCTAGAACGACACTCTGTACGAGTTGTATTTATATGTACAGAGTGTACGTCGTTCTAGAAACAGCAAGGATGGTGGTACTGTATGTTTGATTCAGCCTTCCAGTAACTCTTAATGTGTTAAAAAAGCATTGTGAGACTGTACAGGGCTACGCTTAATGGTCTGAGCATGCGCAGTTCACGAGAGACCAGTGTTTGTACACAAAAGCGCCAGCTTTTGACGATGGGACACCAAATAACACAGCACCGGGTGCCTTCAATACCATGACATGCTCACAAACGAATATGGAATATCAAATTTGAGGCAGTGAATAATCATTTTTGGGGCAAAGTTAAATGATTTTTTTCTATGATATATTGATTTTTGAGTAGCATAAAAAAAATAACCTAGTGTATTAATTTTCATGACCTAAGTATGAAACCTCATCACCGAAGATATTTCATACCCCGAAGTTTTTTCATACAACACCGGGCCACGCATGCGCAGTAGGGAGGAGACAACATTTTTTTTCTGAGAGGCGGAAAAAAAGTAGCGATTATCGCTAGTTTGGTTACAAAAGTAACGAAGATACCGATATATATTTAAATAAGTAGCGGATGGTTGATAATCCGATTTTGTTATCAGCAATTAAGTATCGCGATAACTTATCGCGATAACGCCCAGCTATGCATTTACCTCTTGGTCTGCTGCGGGTCTCCCTCGGGACAGCCAGCCGTGTGTGTGTGTGTGTGTGTGTGTGTGTGTGTGTAATTCACCTCTTGGTCTGCTGCGGGTCTCCCTCGGGACAGCCAGCCGTGTGTGTGTGTGTGTGTGTGTGTGTGTGTGTGTGTGTGTGTAATTCACCTCTTGGTCTGCTGCGGGTCTCTCTCGAGATAGCCAGCCGTGTGTGTGTGTGTGTGTGTGTGTGTGTGTGTGTGTGTAATTCACCTCTTGGTCTGCTGCGGGTCTCTCTCGAGATAGCCAGCCGTGTGTGTGTGTGTGTGTGTGTGTGTGTAATTCACCTCTTGGTCTGCTGCGGGTCTCTCTCGAGACAGCCAGCCGTTCCCCTACGGAAGAGCACAGAGCTCATAGTACCGATCTTTGGGTAGGGCTGAGACCACTCACACACAACACATCGCGACAACGAGGTCACAACTCCTCGCCTGACGTCGCGTACCTACTCACTGCTAGGTGAACAGTTGCTACACGTGAAAGAAGATAAACCCAACTTATCTTCACCCGGTCGGGGAATCGAACCCCGGTCCTTCTGATCCTGAGGCACACGCTCTATCCACTGAGCTACCGTGCCGTGCAAGATACCGGGCCGTGTGTGTGTGTGTGTGTGTGTGTGTGTGTGTTTTTTTACATTGCTGCCTATTGCGCCGGTAGGCTTCTCGGTGGATCATGATGGTCGGTCCAAGGCTTCATTCCGGTGGCTCCTGATGGTCGGCCCAGCCCGTTCTGGCGCAGGCGAGTGTTTATAGTGGCGCCATCTTGCATTGACTCATGCTGCCCTCCCAGAACTCATTTTTGATCCTTGAATCTAGAGTCCGGGTTGATAGGTGGTCTTCTGGACAGCATGTGGGTAGTTTTAAGCCACTCGGCGGCGGCTGAAAAATCCCAGCTTGGTGGCACCGGTGTGTGTGTGTGTGTGTGTGTGTGTGTGTGTGTGTGTGTGTGTGTGTTTGAAGACAAATGATTAACGTGCCCGTCACTGGATTGACAGTACGATGGAGTACAAATGAATACAAAGGAAAAGCAAACAGCAACAGACCTCTTGGTCCTAACTAGGCTGTTTGTTGTTGCTACCATCTACTCTAATCTACGAGTCAGAGACACAGGACAGCAAAGGCGAAGGCTCCTCCCCTCCCACAAGTCCCTCCAGCCGTGGCTGGCACGAAAAGGAAGAATACCATGTAGTATAGAAAAACTACAACGGAATTTTACATGGACAGAAGGAAGATCACACACGACAACTAAGCTAACACTACTTTCTGCTAGTCCGGAGCAAAATAGCGGATGTTCGGGTTAGCTTCTAAATATTTGTCTTGTCGGTTTTTGAACGTGCAAATAGTCTCGCTTTCGACGACGTTTTGAGGCAGACCATCCCATACATTGATGACACGGTAGAATAAGTGTTTTGATTCATTTGAGTTGAAACGCTTCCTCGTTATTTTCTATCCATTGTTTCTTGTTACACTTGATTGAGAGACTGTAAAGTAATCATGAACATTAACGTTGTCGAATCGCTTGAAAATTTTAAACACTTCTTTAAGGTCACCTCTTTGCCTGCGCTTTGATAAGCTGAATAAGTTAAGTTCCTTAAATCTGTCCTCGTACGGTTTGTTTCGCAGTCTAGGGATCATTTTAGTAGCTCGACGCTGCACCCTCTCGAGTTTGTCTATATCTTTTCTGTAATGGGGAGATCAAAACTGAACGCAGTACTCAAGATGTGGGCGAACTAACGAATTGTACAGAGTCAATATTACTTTTTCTGATTTGTGTTCAAATGTACGACCAATAAATCCGATCAGTTTGTTGGCAGTGTTTACTACTTCTGTACAATGTTGACTCGGTTTAAGATCGCTCGAAATTATTACTCCAAGATCTTTTTCTTTGCTGGCTTCAGAAAGTCGCACTCCGTTAATTTGATAATGAATACGATCGCTGTTGATTCCGATATGCATAACCTTGCACTTTTCAATATTGAAATTCATTTGCCATGTTCGTGCCCAACTGCTTAAGTTCGAGATCAGCTTGGAAGTGTTCTTTATCCATTGTCGTAGTGACTCTGCTGGCTATTTTTGTGTCGTCGGCAAATTTCGATATTTTACACGATAGCCCGTCGTCAATGTCATATACGTACACTAAAAACAGAACAGGTCCCAACACCGACCCCTGTGGAACACCGCTTTTGACATCTCGCCAGTCAGATGATATACCATTCATAACAACTCTCTGTTTACGGTCGGTAAGCCAGTCTTCGAGCCACTTATGAATATTACCAGTTATACCGTGAGCTTGCAATTTACTAAGGAGGCGGTTGTGAGGGACTTTGTCAAATGCTTTCTGAAAGTCCAAATATGCAATGTCTACTGATTGACTTTCATCGTACACATTAAAGATGTAGTTGAAGAAATCGAGAAGGTTAGTCGAACATGAACCTTTGTAAGGAGAGGAGGAAAAGGAGGAGGAGGAACAGGAAGCGGAGAAGGAACGGATGATGGAGACGCTGGTTGTAAACTATGTATGTATGTATATATATATATATATATATATATATATATATATATATATATATATATATATATATATATATATATATATATATATATATATATATATATATATATATATATATATATATATATATATATATATATATATATATATATATATATATATATATATATATATATATATATATATATATATATATATATATATATATATATATATATATATATATGTGTGTGTGTGTGTGTGTGTGTGTGTGTGTGTGTGTGTGTATTTACCTAGTTTTACCTAGATATAGTTTTACAGGGCCTGGGCTTTACGCTCGCGCGGTCCCGTTTCCGTATATGTATTTTTCCAACTTTTCTTTAAAGCTTTGCACACTCCTCGCCAATACTACATTCTCACTTAGTCTGTTCCAAACCTCTATATTTCTTTGCGGGAAGCTATATTTTTTTATGTCTCAAGAATATTCCCTTCCTCAATTTTTTTTACTGTGTCCTCTTGTGTTCCTGGTGGTAATTCCTTCTTTTAGTAGTAACTCCTCGTTATGTACTTCTTCCATTTTGCTCAATAATTTATAGATTTGTATTAGGTCTCCCCTTTCTCATCTTTGTTCTAGTGTTGGTAAGTCCATTTCCTTTAGTCTTTCCTCATATGTCAGTCTCTCCAGCTCTGGAACTATTTGTGTTGCCATCCTTTGTATTCTTTCTAGTTTCTTTATGTGTTTCTTCTGATGGGGAGACCACACTTCCTCCGCATATTCCAACTTTGGTCTGATCATAGTGGTAATTAATTTTTTTCATCATATCCTTATCCATGTAGCGTAATGCTATTCCTATATTTCTCACCATGTTATACGTATCACCGAATATTCAATTAACATGACTTTCTGGCTGTTTATTATCTTGCATTATTACTCCCAGATCTCTCTCTTCGTGTACTTTCTTTAATATTTCACCATCTCCCATTTTATATGTCCATTTTGGTCTTCCTTCACTTTTTCCCATTTCCATAACGTGACATTTCTTCACATTGAATTTC